>NC_090736.1:65365340-65382840 GCF_036898095.1 Palaemon carinicauda | reverse complement strand
TTATCGAAGAATTGTTAGATTCCCAAAGCCAATTCTCATATTATTTATTTAATGAGCTATCATTATGATTTTAAATATTGTTTTATTATTGCTGTTGTTGTTGGTGCAATCTTTAATAATGTACAGCATTATTACGATTATTTTTTATTTAATTGTTTCTGTTTATTATTACAATCTTAAGAATCTACTATATTATTACATTGATGATTATTTTTATTACTATTGTTGCTGTTGTTGTTATTATCATAATTACTTTAGAAATGGACAAAGAGCCATCCCAAGATTTTCATCAGGGCTACTTAAATCGTTTCCTGTATTTAGAAAAGGGACAGATTGAAACAACATAAAAGTTGAAGAAGTTGGACTGCTGAGTAAGAAAGCTAGATGCGAAGAGAGTTTATATGAGGATTATATAAAATATATAACGTGAAAGTTAAAAGAAGCTCTATGCAAACAATTACAGCCACCGTAAATACGATACTGCCTTTTTTTATGAAAATAAAAAAGTTGAATTTGGAATATCTAAAAATATTCACTATTCTTTGCATTTCAATAGGGATTTGAAAATGTGATAATTACACCAGTAAGTCAATTAATTAATAATAAATACTGATATGAAACCTTGATTGCTTATCCCCTTTCCAAAAGTACTTGACGACTTTAGACAAAAACTATTTTTTATATTAATGTTAAAAACTGCCATCTATCAGATGTTATTAAGACTACTTTTCAATTCTATAATGAATTTCTTTATGTTGCCAATGAAGTTGGTTTTCATTTGTCTCTTTTTAAGTTGGGAAATGAAATTTTAACCTTCAACTTCGAAACAGTTTTTTTTTAGATAGGTACTTTAAAAAATATGTTGACATTTTAGGATTTGGGAATAAAACTACTCCGTGACCTAGAAAACGAGGGTCATAAAAGGTCGATAGATAATTTGTCTTTGAAAAATCATTAACTGAAAAGCGGCCATCATAAATATTAATAGATATTATTTTAGTCATGATTATTGTATTAATAAAATAACGATACCTATGGTAATGAAATACTAAAACTAGACTTATAATATATATACATACATACATATATATATATATATATATATATGTGTGTGTGTGTGTGTCTGTGTGTGTGTGTGTGTTGTGCAATGTAGTAAGGTAAAAAGTTCTTATCCCATTATTAATAAAAAAAGGAGCATTTAAGAAATATGGAACTATAGTAATCACTTGAAAATAAAAATGCCCCATAAAAAAGCAATAAACAAGAGTATTTACTCCTTTCCACTCACCTAAAGCTAATGAAAACAAGAGTAACAATTAGCCCGGAGAGTCCGAATATTCATTTTTATACATTTCAATCTGCGAAATAACATTACAAGTCGGTAATTTGTTACGGCTTCCTGTAGCGCCACGTTGCATGATCCACTCAACCTCCGCATATAGATTATCTTTTTTAATTAGCTGCAATAAAGCATAAAACCACAACAGGTGGATCATAGAAACCAGTGTGTAATTAAGCCGCTGTTATGACTGTGTTATTAAATGAGTTGGCACCTGCTGAGGGAGGCTCTTTGTTCCAACTAAGGTAATTTACCAGTGCCCCCCCCCCCCCTTTCGTCCTTCTCTCTTTCTATCTCTTGGCAAAATGTGAAATTCTAAGCACTATACATGTGAACAAATCCAAAATTCTAGGGGGGATTTTACGGGGTGAAGAGCAATATATATATATATATATATATATATACTGTATAAATTATACTCTTACCATACAATATACGGACGGTCTTTCCCTATCCTCCTACAAAAGAGACGTATGGATGTGGGGGGGGAAAGGCCTGTTTGCTGTGGTTTACATTCTAACACGCTACACCAACCTCTATAATAAACCGCCAACCAGAAATAATTCTATAAAACCGCGCCCCCAATCCAACACATGCTGTCCGTCAGGCGCATATGGAATGCAGTGAAACAGATATGTTGTATTTCCTTGTTTGACCAGTTAATACAATTGATGGATATAGATCGTAAGCGTATATAAATACATACACACACACCCACACAATATATATATATATATATATATATATATACACACACAGACACAGACACACACACACACGTCATTCCGTTGGTTGCTCAATTAGAGAAGTTAAGCTACTGTTGGTATAAGTGGATAACCATCAAGAAAGGTAAACTGTCGGCATATAAAAATCCGTATACAGTACACCTATGCAAGAGGGCATGATATTGCCAACCTCACCCCAAAATGATATGGTGAAAACTACAAAGATAACACCCCTTCCATGGCCTTTGAAGAAAGAATGCGCATAGTTGAAAGGGCGATGGTTGTGTGTAAAATATAATATTAGGAACATGTAGTATAGGTGGAAATTTCTGGCAAACGAACGAACATTTTCGACTTCTCTTATTATCCTTGGACCAAAATTTCACTCATATTTCAGTTCAGTCTGATTTTGATATATCAAACTAAACTAATTTCCCATATCTAGAATGCTTACACTCATCAATACTGGTATTTACTATTCTTGAAATTATATCAGCAAAACTAGAAACTCTAGATCTACATGAGCCGGGAGTCGTCAAAAATTATCGATCATAATATATTTTGTTTTACGTTACAAATCTGAGGTATTACCTTGAGAGAAAGTTACAGACAAGCCTGTGCTTTATACTACTGGGAAGGATAAATAAAACAAAAACAAAAGAAATAAAAAAATATGGGGGGTTAAACATAAAAGGAAACAGACAAACTATATAAGAAAAAACAGTGCAATGAACCTGTCAAAGAATATTGATTAAACAGAGAGCTGCACAGATTTTCTCCTAATTGAGAATAATTAACAAACGTAAATGAAAAACTTTTTCTTTCACTCTTATCCTAGTCAATACAACCACACTTACAGAAAAAATATTAAGTTTAGAAAGAAATGGAAGTGAAAGTGGTCATTATTTTTCTGTATATGTTCCTATCATCGTCATCATCTACGCCTATTGACGCAAAGAGTCTCGGTCAGATTTCGCCAAATTGTCTCTATCAGCTTCTAATTCAATATTTCTCCACTTCATGTCTCACTTCACGCTTCATAGTTCTCATCCATGTAGGCCTAGGTTTTCCAACTCTTATAATGCCTTGTGGAGCCCAGTTAAAAGTTTGGTGAACTATTCTCTTGGGGAGTGCAAAGAGCATGCCCAAACCATCTCCATCTACCCCTCACCATGATCTCATCCACATTTGGCACTCGAGTAATCCTTTTATAGTTTAATTTCTAATCCTGTCCTGCCATTTAACTCCCAATATTCTTCTGAGGACTTTGTTCTCGAACGTTTTGTTTTCACTTTTATATTCCTGGAACTTATATCAAACTATCCACATATTCTGTTCCTGTTGGAGGCTCACTAACATAACAGGAAAGTAATCTCATAAACAAGCTTGACGTTTGTAATGAGATATAATTAAGATACCATTAGCCTCAGAGGACGCGCTGGTGGGACCATTAAAAATACGATTTGTGAAGACTGATCACATCTGGATCTTGAATAATGCAAAAAAAAAACAAATATCGAGTCGACTCCAAAGCAGGAAATCAACGACACAGATGGCTGTGATACAAATCAAACGATCACACAAGAAAAACATTCGGAAACTAAGTTTTATTTCATTAAAACAAAGATTTCAAATAAGGAAGTTTCAAGCGACATGGTTTTAATCGGAAAATTGTTGACTAATTGGTAAACAAAATATAATCAATGTATTGACCATCATCCTCTGAGCATGATGTAAAACGATTTATGTGATAATCCATGAACTTTGTATAGAGGTATGTATGGAGGTCCAACTAGCTGCTAAGGAGCCTTCCGTATGAGGTTATAAAACGACCAATGTGGAAGAACTCTTACTGCAATCAAGGATGAATGTGGGCAGTGATTTGCATTGTATCTTTGGTGCCACTCACCCCCTATCTATCTATCTATCTATCCATCTATATCTATCTATATATATATATATATATATATATTATATATATAATTTTTTTTTCCCTAGTATTTTGTAATGAAGTAGCTAGCCCAATACATACACCAACCTTAAGCATAACCCACTGAAGTCAAATAACTACTGCGTGTTTGTGTGCAAAAGTCGATGGCCCTAACAAAGCGACTCCAAAAATTTTACAGGATCCATGGCGTCAATCCTTGTCAGATGTAATCCTGTAAAGTCTCCTCCTGCTTAAGAATCAAAATACGTATTCAGCTTACCAGTTCAAAAAATAAATTCGCAATATCATATTTTTTTCTGTGGTAATTTATTTTTGACATTTTCTTCAGTAATTATCTTCTCTTTCTATTCTTTAGCTATAATAAGGGTCCTCAACTAAACGCATTATTAATAATATTTGTGGAATATTAACTTTAAATAGTAATATTTCTTAAGAAAGGAACCATACTTCTAACCCGTTATCTTTTATCCAAGTATATTTTTTAATATTTTTTAGATATAAAAAATCAATAATTTAACTTAAATTGCGTAATGAAGGCATCTCCAACTTAAAACACTTCACGATAGACATAATTGAAACGATCACTCGTCATTTAAAACATGCAAAAGAAATGCCTATAAAACCAATATCCTTCTCAAGAAGTAGAAATATAACAAGAATAAAATCTAGTTTTCCTCTGCTTGGAAACGTGGTTAATGAAATGACTACGTAAGCGATCATCGGTAAGAGAATGTGTGTATCAGCAAGAAGAGGGAAAGCGAAGCCAGATACTAAGCATCAGTAGCAGGACTCCACAGATACAGGTGGTTTCGGTTCTCACATACGAACATTTCCCCCTTCCATCCCATCACCACCAACCCCCCTTACCCGATAACACCCACCCCCTCCCTAAACGAAGCCCCTCATGCGAAAAACTTGTGAAAACAATACTATCAAGGATAATACTTGCCCGCCATGGTCTGCTTCGGTTAGAAGCTTTTAATTTAATTGCAGAGAATGTCTGCTTGTGGGTTTTAATACTCGAAAATACCAAGACTGTATTCATACTTGAGAGAGAGAGAGAGGAGAGAGAGGAGAGGAGAGACAGAGAGAGAGAGAGAGAGAGATAGAGAGAGAGAGAGAGAGAGAGAGAGAGAGAGAGAGAGAATCACTAGATACCATTAATTCAATTCTGAATCGCTTTCATTTCCAAAAAAAACCTACCTTGAAATGTTTCATTCTTCCAAATTTCGTTTTAAGAAGGAAAAAGAAGAGAGAGAGAGAGGAGAGAGAGAGAGAGGAGAGATGAGAGAGAGAGAGAGAGAGAGATCATTATCAGTTCAATTCTAAATCCCTTTTTCATTTCCAACTATTCCACCTTGAAAAAAATATTTCTTCCAAATTTCCGTTTTACGAACTCGAAGGAAGAATGAGAGAGAGAGAGAGAGAGAGGAGAGAGAGAGAGAGAGAGATCCAAGGCCAAAGGGTATCATCATCATCATCAAGAGGACCAGAAAAGAGGCTGCGAGAATTCCACCGCCACGCGGAAACAGTTGGCAGTTGCTTCATCACTAATGCACACCTCAATTTGGTGTGGATGGGCGGCGTGGGGAACACACGGGCGGGCCTCGTATCACTCACACCCGAAAGCTGGCCACAGCCCAATAGGAACGACGACCCAACTAATCAGTACTCGGCCGATATCTTTTTAAAACTGGGAGCCAAGAGCGGATGGCCCACACTTGGAATTAGACTTGCATATTCTCTTTTCTGGAGGTGTAATTACTTGTTTAGGGGATTCCAACCCAAGGCTAGATAACGACTTTACCGAAAGAGAGAGAGAGAGAGAGAGAGAGAGAGAGAGTGAGAGAGAGAGAGAGAGAGGTCTGGTGGTAATATTTGTGTATCTAGGGTAGGATTTACATCGTTGGGTGCTCCATTTTCAACCAGTACGACCCGAGTCTAAATATCTATATCTATCCATCAACGGACACGTGGGTATCTTTCATTTTTCACCGCTAATCTATCTTTCTAATAGCAACCGTTATTAATTTGTCTGGTCTCATACTATAGTTGGCATTGACCTCTTAAATCACTTACAACTCATTTCAGATTATAAAAATATTTATCAAAAACCAACATGTATTTATTTTTGCAAAATGACCTATAACTAAATATAATTTTCACGAAATATTTGCCTGAGAGGCTGATTAACTTTATTCCCACATGCGTCGCAATAACAAAGGTGACTTGAGAGGAGTTGGTTACTTTTGACGCTAAAAATCACCTAAATAGTAAGACAAATTCATGGTCCAGTATGGAACTTACAATCGTATATCTTACTCCAAAATCAACTTATTTCCTCATTAATATTCCTGATTATCCATACCAGGTCAAGGAGAGAGAGAGAGAGAGAGAGAGAGGAGAGAGAAGATGAGAAGAGAGAGAGAGAGAGTTTTCCTCCTTTGTAATCTATACATAACTAGTGTAAGCAACTTGTCAGAAATAACGGCTAAATATTCAGCTAGATATGTACGCGCACGTACCTACCTCTCACCAGGGTATGACTACTCCCTTTACCCCTGTTATATATATATATATATATATATGGGTGTGTGTGTGTGCATGTATATATGTATGCATGTATGTATGTATGTATATATAATGTACTGTATGTATGTATATATATATATATATATATATATGTTTGTATGTATGTATGTATATATATGTAATGTATGAATATATGTATATATGTAATGTATGAATATTATGTATGTATATATATGTTAGCCTATATATATGTGTGTGTGTATGTATGTATATATATATATATATATATATATAGCCGGACACATGCTCTTTAATATATAGCGAAGATTAATAATAATAGGATGAAGATTTTTTTTATCTAAATCAAGTGCATTTCCATTTCTCAGATTGCGGGAAAATACTTCTTCCTTAAAAGTATAATTATGACGAAACAAAAGTTGTCTAGATTCGCTAAGACAGGTGAGATAAATTAAGGAAATGGAACATCAAGGAATGGCTTCTAGAATAATAAGTACTAAATTGAAAAAAATAAAGAAATACCGTATTTTACAAAATTAGTGAATATCACGGCAATATATGTATATTTAAATATATTCAACTCTTGCCCTGGAAGGAGTAATTAACATGAAACAGTAATTTCACTTCACAAACAGATAATAATACTCAAAACAAATTTACATATTACGATAGATCTACTGTACATTATGGAGAGAGGCAAAATTACGATAAAAAAAAAAAAATTGTCGAATGTTTTTATGTTGAACACGCTGACAGAAGTCTTTTTATATTTGCGATATGAAAGATCTACTTTAATTTTGTTACCGTTTTTAAATTTTTATTTTAATTGTTCGTTACTTCCTTTCCTCAGTGTGTTATTTTTCCCTGTTGGAGCCCTTGGCCTTACAGCATCCTGTTTTTTCCAAGTGGGGTGTAGCTTAGCTAATAATAATAATAATAATAATAATAATAATAATAATAATAATAATAATAATTATTATTATTATTATCATTATTATTATTATTATTATCATTATCATTGTCATTATTATTACGGTAATAAACATAATCCAGATCATAAGTAAAGGCTGGACTTACTGTGTTCTAAGGGTGAAGGCAGCACTCGTGATAGACGACGGCAGCTTCAGACCTTTGATGATTTCCTGCCACAGTTTCTTATTGATGACGTCAACCAGACCGCCACGCGTCACGACCAAGTTGTATAATTCGTATAAGTCCAGGACCTGTTTGGCCATTATGGGCAGTCGGTTTATAGGGGTTCCTTGGAAGAGAAGGCTGTGCATTAGTACGGTTGGTTGCTGTGATATTGACACTTCAAAAGACATTAGTCAATATATTAATACGTAAAAATTACGAAAGAAAATGCGTGATGTGCATTAAAGTCTGACCACGCTCCGAACAACAAAGGACTTATTTACTTATTTTCCATTTCGTCGCTATCTATCTATCTATCTATCTATATATATATATATATATATATGCCATTAAGGAAAGTAAAAGCAAAGTTGAATTGAAAAGATTTTTAGCTATATTACACTTGTTAAGGCACACAAACTAAACATAGATGCATTAGTGTATGAAAGGCTTCAAAATTTATGCTAATCTAAACAAGAATAAAAATCTATTTGTTTGAAACCTACAAGTGACGATATCAATTTACCATCTCACATATACTAAAATAGAAAACGTTAACGCTATCTTGTCTCTGCTACAGCTTTTCTGAATACTTACAAGATAAATTTCTAATAGAAGCTTACAAAAAAAAAAATAAAATAAATAAATAAAAACAATGTCTTTCACAAGTTCAGAGGATTTCCATACTATTGCAATGACAAATACTAAAACATTATATTGAAGATTTTCACCGCATTTCCCCTTGCATTCCGTCCCATACATATGGAGAGGGTTGCCAATACGTATATGCAGACATATTTATGTAAAATTATGGTCGAGTCACTTGTTATGCTTTTATAATATAATAAATAAGTATATGATTCTTTTTATTAGTTAATAAAACTTGTAAGGGGGAAGTCTGCAAGTTCAACACAAACTGAAAGCAATTTTCAGTGATTTAACGTCTGAGGAACGAATGACAAGAAGGTAATTATAGCCACCCCTCCCCCTTACCATATGCGTTACAGAGAGAGAGAGAGAGAGAGAGAGAGAGAGAGATTTACATTTCTACTTTACGTGTGGAGACGCAATAATTGTTCTTCTATACCATTACACGAGCATTTTAGTTCTTTGTAACGCAGTTTAACACGAATTTTTTCTTATGTCTTAGTACAGAAGTAGGGAAATAAGGACTTATCTATTTGCTTGATTAATGCCAAAGCATTTGTTTCTCAACTAAAGCCAATAAAAATAATTAAAATTTATGATAATTAGATCAAATCTACCATACTCTTAGATAAACTATATCCTTCCTGAACTCTCAACTTCATCATCTGAACACGATCAGCCTGTATAATTATCCGGAGTCTCTAATGAGATTTAGCTGCAAACTGCCTTTACGTCTCCTTTTCCATTATCTTGAATATTTCGCGGTCTGGAAGTCTCCTCTCCCACTCCCCTTCCCGTCTCCTTTCACATTGGAGAACGTTGCGATGTGGGTTCCCCGCCAAGCACAAATATGGCGAGCGAAATTACCCGGATTTTATTTTCCAAAAATGACTCTCTCTCTCTCTCTCTCCTCTCTCTCTCTCTCTCTCTCTCTCTTGCACCGAGCCTTTGCAATGATCGCCGCCCTAGGCAAGATGGCCGCCGCAACAACCCCGTCTTTCCCAGGACGACAAAAAATAAATTGGCCCATTAACAAGACTATCATATTATTGTTCGCTTCTCTGGAAGGAACGAGGAAGAACTACGCGGTTCATTAACGGCCGGTTTTCGTTATCATTCGTTCATCTTGCAGCCGATTCTCGCCATCACTATCGGGACTCGAGCGAAAGAATCGGAGACAGCGGCAATATTCATAGACGCAAGTTCCGAAATCGCCTCGTCCGTTCATTCGTTCGCCCCCGGGCATGAACGATGGCAAAGCAACCGACGAGCTGTAATAATAATAATATTCTCTTCTCATGCCGAGTTGCTTTCAACACAACGAATATTTTCAATAACCAGAATATGTTATTATGGACTCGGAATAACCTCCTTTCCTACACCCCCCCCTCTCCCCAAGCCTACCTTAACAGAGTCCCTCCCCTCCTATAGACCCACCCTCCTCCCCATTATTCCATATGCTGGGGGATCCTGCATTATAACATTTCCTCCCTCGAAATAAATAAAGGGTGCGCATGGAAACCGCATTCTGCTATTCTTAATTTGATGCAGACATCGAGGGAGAAGAGTACTGTATACACAACTGGGAAGGGGGAAAATGAGAGAGAGAGAGAGAGGAGAGAGAGAGGGAGAGAAGAGAGAGAGAGAGAGAGAGAGAATGATTATCAGAAAGACAAGGTCCGATGATATCAGATATAATAAAAACCAAGTAAGAGAGAGAAAGAAGGTCCAATTATATCAGATAAAAGAGAAACCAAATAATGCTAATGAGAGAGAGAGAGAGGAGAGAGAGAGAGAGAGAGAGAGAGAAATAATTGAGATAATTACCAAATAAGAGAAAGCAAGTAAATGAGAGAGAGAGAGAGAGAGAGAGAGAGAGAGAGAGATTATCAGACAGACAAGGTCCAATGATATATAAAAGAGAAACCAAATAATGCTAATAAGAGAGAGAGAGAGAGAGAGAGAGAGAGAGAGAGAGAGAGAGCATAATAATCATGAGATAATTAGACCTATCAGATAAAAGAAAAACCAAGAAATGCTAGAGAGAGAGAGAGAGAGAGAGAGAGAGAGAGAGAATTATCAGACAGACAAGGTCCAATGATATATAAAAGAGAAACCAAATAATGCTAATAAGAGAGAGAGAGAGAGAGGAGAGAGAGAGAGAGAGAGAGAGAGCATAATAATCATGAGATAATTAGACCTATCAGATAAAAGAAAAACCAAGAAAATGCGAGAGAGAGAGAGAGAGAGAGGAGAGAGAGAGAGAGAGAGAGAGAGAGAGTTGTCCAATCGCAGGGAATCAACCAACCGCCCCCCATACTGTAATGACACTTTTATCGACGGGCGGCACGAATCGGCCCGTGGCGCGCTGACGGCTACATCGTGTAATTGGTCGTATCGCGTCCGGCGCCTCCATAATCACCGGCAATCATCAGGCAATGGAAACCTTCCGACTGCCGGCATTACAGATTTGGTCCCGCCCCTGATACGACCCACGCCACGCCTTTTATCACACCCATCTCACGCCCAATGCCTGCCACTAGTCACCTAATCCCATGATTACCCCTCTCATCGTCGATGGTGGGAAAAAAAAAATTAAAACCCACACGAGACCCGCCTCTATCATCATAATCATCATCATTCACTGAATTACCTCGCCCATCTCGCCCCAGTCAGCAGCAGCAGTCAGTCCTCCTTCCAGATTAATAGGTCTGGTATTAAAGCACATTACCGTCAGAGGAGATAAGGAATCCAGGTGGCCTGCGCCCCGAGAGACGAAGCACTGCAAACCTGTAATTTCCCGTGGAGCCTGTATCACAGGGAAGGTCGCAGCCTTCCAAAATGGAGGAGGAGGTGAAACAACGTCAAAACGAAGCATTGAGAGATAACAGGACTTAAGCGGGTGAATTGGAACACGACCAGCATATCCAGAGAGTTGTAAAACCCCCGTAATAAAACGAACACCGAGACACACATCCTAATTAGGCTGCTTAAACCCCCTCATTGGATTCTTCCCTTTCGGGATACATTACTATCATCATTGGCGCCACTCACAACTTACCCCCATCATCATTTTCATCCGAGGCCTTGGGGCGACTCTCCTCGGAAGATGATGATTAGTAGTTCACAAATCAACTTAAGAAAATGTTATTTTCCAAACCCATACCACTTATGATTCCCCCCCCCACTCTCCTCTCTCTCCTCATCTCTCTCTCTCTCTCTCCTCTCTCCTCTCTCTCTCTCTCAGTAACACGGTATGTGTTATAAAAGTTATACAAGATAACAAGGACTCTCTTAACGTTTTAAACTAATTCGCTCTACCAAACAGCAAATGGAGTCTCCAGTGATGGACATCTAAAATCCTCTCTCTCTCTCTCTCTCTCTTCTCTCTTCTCTCTCTCTCTCTCTCCCAAGATACCGCACCCTTAAGCTCAATAAATCCGTGATCTATCAGATATATTCAATCGCTCACAATTCTTACATGATTAAAGTAGTTACATTGATACTGCACTGAGAGTTGGTTATCAAATACCCAGAGCCACGTAACATATAACGTTCTATCATTTCACATTGAAAGGGAATAAAAAGATCCCATTTCACAACTGATCTTGGTTGCAATCATCAAAATAGTCATGAAAAATATAGTGACATTTGTCTAACTCATGAAATTTTCTTAAACGAAAATATAAAGAAATGCCTTTATCCTTTATAATTTTATATCTAATTACCGTTACCAATTAACTATCCCTGCACAGATATGTATAGAAAACTCTATAATACTTATCAAATTTAAAAATTATAACCATAGTTATAATACAGTTATACTTCGATGCGGTATAATTCCGGTTTGCTCATAGAAACACGTGTAATCTTAAATCAAGAAACATAGAAAGGAAAAATATACAACACTACAAGACAAGTAAGAAAAAGTGGAGACTTCCGAATTACATCAGTTATAAAGGATCATGAAAGGTTTCATTGATATGGAAAAGGGTCGAAAACAGTCTCTGCCAAGTAATTGTTCTTGTTTAAGGAATAGAAGGTGTTTTACTTGCCCTATGAGATATACTTATTGCTTGTACCTGTTCCTATCAGTTTAAATAGAGATGAAGGATTCAGAATGCCGCTCAATGTAAGACTATACTTCTATTGGATACGATTGGATAAAACATTCTATGCCAGGGACCAATTGAATCTGTATATAGAAAAGAAGAGATGACTGGAATGAAGTCAGAAAATGCTAGAGTGATATGAATGAATAAAGACTATCATATTGGGAAATGTATGAAGAATGTGCTACGATTAGATACTCTAATGAACAAAGATAATAATTATTATTATTATCATGATTACTATTTTTTTATTATTATCAGCCAAGCTACAACCCTAGTTTGAAAAGTAGCCTGCCATAAGCCCAAGGGGAAAAATAGGTTAAAACAAATGGGTATATGAGAATACTGCAAAATGCGAAGATGGTGTCACCCTAACCAGGTAGAAATTGCACAATGAAGAGGGCATGAGATGTACTGATTATATAATAAATGGATTGGTTTAGTGAAGGGAAAAGGGGAGATTAGCTAAAGATGGAAGGATGTGAAAGGATTGCAAAGTGAATTGTCAGAAATGCCTATAAAAGTAGCTTGCAGGACAAAGAAAATCGATATGCAGAATGAAGCTTAACTTTTACTTGAGAGAGAGAGAGAGAGAGAGGAGGAGAGAGAGAGAGAGAGAGAGAGAGATTAAAGAAGACTAAGGAAAAGAAATGTCCCACTATGATAGTAAGGCTTCTTGCACACTGGTTCACTCTACTGGTTAATCAATAATCAATAAACAACGTTAGTTGACACAGCCACAGGGAGACGTGGAGGTAGTTCACCTTTACCCTCCCCCTCCCTACCACAGTTAACCTCCCCTCCCCAACCTTCATCATAATGACGCAATGGCCTCTTCCCACTCCTATCAAATTCCACAATAACTCGTGGTATTTTTCGTGGAATGCTACCGATTATAACGCTTGACACGAATTCCATTAAATGAATAAATTATCCAGGAATGACTTTCTCGAGTCCTTTTAAATAAAATCTGACAATCAGTGAAAATCACAATTTTACCATATGTTTGTAAGTAATTACTGAAGCTTCTTCATACCAAGTTTCAACAACTTAGTATGAAGAACGAAATTTAGAGGACATTGGCTTCGGATTCCTGACTTTCTCTAAAGTGTTTTTCATTCAAACTTGCGATATAACGTATAGGTGTCAGTCACGACCAGGTGGTAACCATAAATTGTAAATCTAAGTTATATGTAAGGCTAAATGTAATTTCTGTCAAATTAGTGTAAAATTACCAAAAATCTCAAGCGAACCGTAAAAATAATTCCCGACAGGTAATTTTTGACGATATGTAGATTTAACAACGGCAAAAAATATCAATTCAAATGTTCCAAACCCTTTAAAAAATATATCTCAAAGTTTGAGAAACAGAATAATATTGGTTACTATGCAGCAATGACATAAAAAGCTATTTGTGTATTTGCTTCCTTTTTCCCTAGTCACAGATTTCCTTTACCCCTTTAACCAGCGTCTTATCTACATAATTCGTAAAAAACTTCACTTAGACTCGACAGTCTTGCCTCGAGACCCATCTCGTCTTTATTTCCACCGTTATTTGTAATGTTTAATCCAAAGAGTCAGCAGAAGTTTATAACTCGCCTAAGTCATTAAAGTATATCTCTACCTTTGAACAGAATCCTACTGCCTCTAAGGCCTTTGATGCTTGAGGAAATCTACGAAATAAAGGGATATTTTCCCCAAACTCCTCTGTTCAGGTTGATATTCACGAGGTTCTTTCGCCAACCTCTTAAGGGCATACATGTAACATCAGTCATTCCATATTTTGTAAGTCTTCTCTCGTCGAGCATATCTGCAGCTGCTTCTCTTCTTTTTCATTATATTGATCACTATTTTTATGGGTATTTTAAAATAGATCTAGAGATGAAACATATCTTAAATCTTCGACCTGACTAATGTTGAACATATCTCAAATTATGTGAATTTTCCACTGATCTTTTATGCGAATTAACTAAAAATAACGAAGATTGTAGCTCCAGCTACAAAAAATTACTGATATATATTCAGTTGACAAATTTGAAAGAGTGAAAAAATATCCCATGGCATTAATAAACAATAATATTTAACAAAATTACTCTTCCACACATACATGTGTTGCTACCGAGATCTGGAGCTTGGCTTAAGGGTGGTTAAAGCGCCTTAGCCACTCGACGTTCAAAGGTTAAACCTATTTCTCCCGGACTTTATCCGCCATTTCTTTTCCCGGTCTATTCCCCTTACTTTTTCTCTTAATAAAAAGATTAAAAATTTAGTTATTATCTCCTTTAATAAAAAAGTTAAAAATTTAGTTATTATCTCCTTTAATAAAAAAGTTAAAAATTTAGTTATTATCTCCTTTAATAAAAAAGTTAAAAAATTTTTTGCCTTTATTCAAACATCACCTAACAGTTTTTCTTATTTTTAAGAGGTTTACATCAACTACGGTTTGATAATTTACTTGTTTTTTAATTTGTTAATTTTAATTTGATGTTTTTCTTACTCCATCACCTTTGTTATATCCTTTTATCTTTTATTAGCTATTACACATTTACAATTCCAATATATATATATATATATATATATATATACATACATACATCCTTCACACAGTAGAGTATTTAAATGAATCTTTTTTTTTTCTTTGCTTTACTTCTTTTTCCCTACTGAGCTGCCTTCACTAATGAGGTCCTAAGGCTTGTAGCATTCCGGCCTTCCATCTGAGGTTTGCAGCTGAATAATAGCAACAATTCCTGACGATACAGCCCTTTTATTACGTGTTGGTTGAAAATTCAAACAATCAAATACAAACAAAACTTACTTCCTCGAAAATACATAAAAAATTACACAAGGAAAGCTGCAAAATTATCCAATTTTTCTTTTTCATTCTATTCATACTCAAGAACCAATGTGCAGTTGGGACACACAAATTCCTGGCACATCTCGCTCTGAGGAAGCACACACTGCCAAACCCTTACTGTGCTGCGAGTAACCAAAAAAGTGTAGGGAGAGATGGCAGAGGTAGTGGGTAAGGCTACACATGGGAACTCGCCATGCAGTAAGGGTGTGACAGTGGACTTCTAGAGCAAGGTGGTGCCAGGATTTTCCTGTATTCAACTGTACACGCAGACATCACTATCGCCACCCAATTTTTACTTTCGGCAAAAAGTCACTGAAACTTTCTAATATAGCAAAAGTGAATATCAACTTAATAATCCCAAGAAAAAGATATATAGACGTCGGCAAATATAATTACATTTCTCACTCTATGGATTCATCGAATTTGAATTTTTCTCAGGTTTGATATCATTCATTGGAACACGATCTCACCACCAATGTGGAACGGCGGATCCTGCAGAGCACCATTGGTTCGGTGCTCAGGCTGTGAATATCCGAGAAAGCGCTCGCTGTAAAGGAGTAGCAGCATTTGCTTGGGAGATAGCCATCTCACCCCAAGATACCAGAAAGCTGAACTATTCTTCTGACAGCAACCTCTTGTTAGGAAAAGTAAGTACAACTGCATTGTGCATTATATGTTTATCTTGAACTCAAGGACCAGAGGAATATACAGTACTGTTTGAGAAAGACCCACACGAATGGTTCAATTCCCGTAAACAACGCGTAGGCGTACTCAAATCCTAACATTTATAGTAATACCAATGTTCATTGTTGTGATGTGCATTTAATTAAAAAAAAAAAAAAATCTGCTTCATTTATTCTGATCACTGCAGTGTAATCCAAAGCTTCTTTTGCCATTCAACGTCAATAATAACTTAGCTAAATCATCACACACACACACACACACACACACACACACACACACACACACACACACACACACACACATATATATATATATATATATATATATATATATATATATATATATATATATATATATATATATACACACAAACACAGTCTTTTTAACTAGAAAACAGAAATTCCGTACTTAACCACTCTCTCTCTCTCTCTCTCTCTCTCTCTCACTCTCTCTCTCTCATCTCTCTCTCTCTCTCTCTCTCTGCCTTACCTGGGAGAGAGACGAACAATTAGTGACAAAAGGGAAAGAAATGATGCCGGATGCCATCGGAAACTGGGCAGAGAAGGGCGGTGATATACTGGCCCGGTGTCCTATTACCTTCACTAATTAACTTTACCGGCCATTTCTTTTTCAAAGTTTTTCTTTTCTCTCTTACATGCCTAAGGAAGCAGCATTTCTTTAATAAAGGGAAAAACCTTACATAATTAGTCTATACTTTCACTGCGATAGACAGCATAGCAAGAAAAATTCCTAAATGCAAAAGAAGTTGGAAATTAATATTTCATTTGGGGTAAACCATGACAAGAAAAAGGGGTTTGTTAAAAAATAATACTGGTATATTTTCATGTGTAATTACAGATAATCGACGGCAATTTTGGAAAATGAAAGAAATGAGTTTAGTAATTATTAGAGATGAAAAAAGATAAAAAATTTTGCGAAAAGAAAAAAAAAAATTTAGCAATTTTGGAAATGAAATATTGGGTTTAACAATAGATCACATACCACACAAGGCTGTGTGGGTAGGCGTCGTCGAACGGCAAATTTTAGGTTTTTTTTTTTTTTTTTTTTTGGGTGGGGGAGCCAAAAGATATTACCAAAGCATCGCATACAATAAAAAGATCTATAGATTTAATTTCACACAATTATTTATTTCATTAAAACGTCGAGAGAGAGAGAGAGAGAGAGAGAGAGAGAGAGAGAGAGGAGAGAGATGAGAGAGAGAGAGAGATCAAGCCAGCTAATTCAATTCCCTCCAGCACTTTACATCAGGTAAAACAAACACTGTTCATTTTACAATAATAGTTTGCAGAATATAATCCTGAAAGCAATCACCTCGCGTCAAGTACCAAATTCCTCCTGCATCCAAACAATATAGACAATACGTTGAAATGTCTTCTTTTTTCAAATGCAAAATCCAAAATAAATATCAAACCGACCTATCTGCATTGGTGAATATAATTATATAAACTGGTCAAGTTTGGTGATAGACAGTCACTGGATAAA
>NC_090736.1:65357840-65360340 GCF_036898095.1 Palaemon carinicauda | reverse complement strand
TTACACATCGAGTTTCAGTATAGCGTTGGGGGAGGGGAGGTCTAATTCAGAAGTTTGAGCAGTAACACGTAGACCAAATAAACACTACATTTGAAAGCAAATCAAGTAGTGAGACACTATATCAGGAGTTACAAATTTATGTGTTACCTATTCTCTCTCTCTCTCTCATCTCTCTCTCTCTCTCTCTCTCCTCTCTCTCCACTCTCTCTCTCTCTCTCTCTCTCTCTCTCTCTCTCTCTACACACACACACACCCCAACATTTCGGAATGTTGTATCTACTAAGACTATTTTCTTATTTCAAATCCACAATATTCCTTTCATGATCTCCTTTTCAGCGTCTGTGGTTCATATCATTTTCTAATTATATTAGAACTCGACAATACCTCTTTGATATAAATGTAGCATTATTTCTTTATCTAGATTAATATTACTTTTTTATTTGGATAAAATGACCTTCCAATCACCGTCAACTATCGTAAAACCTTACAACTAAGCACTTGTAAAACTTCCTTTTCTATTCAATAAACATTCAGTTTAATGTATCCACCAAGTGAATTTATGTATGAATACATTCACCATCTAATATCCGGCTAGACCGTTAGGGCGTTGGCTGTATCTTATACAAGCCAACATCCTGAAATTTAGTCGCCGGGGCCAAAATGCAAATATATCTATCAATAAAATTATGATACAAACAACCATTGTTCATTTCAAGACATAGACAGGTAATGTTCCCTTACGCTCTGACGATCGTAAATCATTTTAGTTGTATTGTTACACTACACAACACATACACACACGCACGCACATGGATCTTGTAATACTGATTTTGATAACTCGGAAAAGCATCAGTAACAGTCATTTAAGAGTAATTGTACTTATGATAGTGATAATGATTACATATTGCTATTTTGATATGACTAATGATTTATAATAATAATAATTATTATTATTATAATTATTATTATTATTATCATTATTGTTATTGTTACTCTATATGCACTACCCAATGAGTTAAGGAAGAAACCATAACTTATTTTTTTGCGCAATCTTTAACTTTCCTAACATGCCATAACTGAAATTAATTTAAATAATCAGAAAAAAATAGAAATCGTCTTTGACCTTAAACTTGACTGTCAAATGAGCAAAATGATCTTTGGATCTGTGCTAAGTATAAATAAGAGCTGATGAGGAAAACACAGCCAATTTGAACTTGATATCACGAACGGAGAAGAAATTATTTGAAAAATGCTTTAATAATTTCCTATGGTAAATAAAATACTTGAGAAAAAATAAAAAAGGAAAACCTCATTCCCGAAAACAAAATAAAACAAGATATAAAACTAACGAGTGGAAAATGAATCCTTGTATGCAAACAGGTGTAAACAAAGTAGGATACATACCAACTACATGGGAAAGAAGGTAAGGTGGTCCTGCTTAAGAAACTGCGGGGCTGGGCACAGTCACCACACACCACCCACCCACAGCCACCCCCACCCTTACCGCCCATCTATTTAATTGCTACCTTCCTTGTGACTTCATTATTCAAACGGACATCTCTGACTACGCAATTATAAAGTCATTGGAGGCAAGCGAACTTACCGACAGGGGCATCCGACCCGAAAAACACGACAATCGAAAAATACCAATACAATCTCGACGACAAAACACCCACGCTCGCCCACGCCCTGAGGATGTAACTCACCGCGTCATCTGGAGCCAATCAGAACGCGATTTCTCGCCGATTGGCGCTTTTCTATTGGTCGTCCGGACGTGTGATAAAAACACCCGAGACTTACCGTTCACAGCCTCATCTTTAATTAAGGTCATTAATAAGCTATTTAACATCTGTTCGGCTGAGGGGCCTCCCCCTTCATTCTCTCTTCCTCCGTGGCGAAGCGTTTCCCTTCAGAATTCTGGAGGAAGAGCTTTTACAGGTTAATCACACACACTATCGGACGATGCAGAGATATAACACACACTCTCTCTCTCCTCTCTCTCTCTCTCTCTCTCTCTCTCTCTCTCTATATATATATATATATATATATAACTATATATATAGAGAGAGAGAGAGATGAGAGAGAGAGAGAGAGAGAGAGAGAGAGAGAGTGAGAGAGAGAGAGAGAGGAGAGAGAGAGAGAGAGAGAGCATTTCTTAATTACCAGGAGTCATTTCCTGTTGAAGGAAGAACTTAATTGTTATAAAAAAAAATAGTAAACAGTAGCATTCTGACCTACCAAGCATGAGGTCTAGACAAATAAGTGTTGTATATGGGAATATTATGTATATTTTTCTTAAAGACCCACAGAGAAGAGTTAATCTCTTATTTGTCTATACACATGTAAACGTGTGGAAATTTTATATACTATATTTATACACACAAACACACACATATAAGTGTTGTGCTGTATATATATATATATATATATATATATATATATAATATATATATATATATATTATATATATATATGTGTGTGTGTGTGTGTGTGTGTGTGT
>NC_090736.1:65353673-65357340 GCF_036898095.1 Palaemon carinicauda | reverse complement strand
CGAAAGCCCCGGGACCTCCTCCATTGACAAGAACGTCTGTTATCCTGAAGATCTGGAAAAGATGGCGCTGACCTCTTGACCTTTGGGCCGTGTCACCGAGAACCGACGTACGAGAAGGTGACACTCGGTAGCTGTGGATTCTCCCTCTGTGCCCAGCACCCAAAACGTCCCCGGGTCACTTTTGTGACCTATTCTTTTAACCTACAAGTTCCCTCGTAAAAACCCGGATGCCATGACTCCTATCCGAGTATGACCTCCAAGGGTGATGGACCTCCGAAGGTGATGAGGGTCCTTTGACCCCTGGATCCCCTGATAGGAGTTGACGAGGATGCCAGGATATGACAAGAGGCTGACCCGTAATAATCATTTAGGTATGGTTACTATTGCCGCCTTCTTAATAACCCAATAAAAAGGTAGAAGAAAGCTTAAAAAAGTACTTTTTTATTTTCTCTATAAACAAAACACGCATTGTCAAATCTCAAAAACCAAATCGTACTTTACAAAGCCCAATTTAATTACATATAATTTCTAACAACTCTGCAAATCGAATGGCTCAAATAATTTTCTCGAGTTTTCACCACTCAGCATTTTCAAACTATTCAAATCTTTCGAGTTAATTTCCCTTTATGACAAACACGAAAGTCTGAATTAATTATTCTCAGAACGACATTATATATCTTTGTATTCTATATATTCATAACTCTTGACTTCTTCAGAAGAAAAAGCACTAAAAATCTCTGAGAAAAAACTCCTATTGAATGTGACAAGAAACTGTATTTAGTTAGATTAACTTGACGTACGAATTCGACAGACATCTCGAAGCAGACAAAGCCAAGCAGAAGACATAATCGCCATTCGAGTAGACGAGTGATGAAATGCTCCAAGTCCCAAGTACCAAGACAAGATGTCAATCTGAACTGCTCCGCTGTTGGCGCTGCCCACTATTCCACCTCCGACACCCTAAAGGCCAGCAAAACCCGCCCTCCGGTACCCTTCAGAAACTATTAAAACGTCGCGAATAGATGCTAAAAACCTGACATGTGTCGCGGAGATCATAACCGAACCTATAAGCGGGACACGAGAGAAACCAGACCTACTCATCCAAGGAGGCATCGAACGGCCATAACTCTAGGCCTAGAGCTTTGGAAAGAATACATCTCGGTGTCATCAGTTACGCTGCCGACGACAAGCTCTCATTCGTCTCTCGAAGAACCTTCTGATGGCATCTTCCCTCCTGTCTCTCTATCACTCTTTGCAAGAGAAAGGAGCCCTTGTCCCTCCTCTGTCACTCAGCAAGAGATCAAAGAAATCGATTCGGTCTTTGGGACAACCGTAGTGGTAAAGCTCACGACCACTATTTCGAGAGACAGGAACGTGTAAAGGGTTTCTGGGAAAACATTTGATTTGGAATTTGAACGAAACATAAAAACACCCACGGTAATATTTTCCGGCCGGACTTCAAAAGATGAAAATGACATTAAAAAAGACAAGGCATCAATTCAAGGTGACAAATTACACCGAAAATTAAGTGCCAAAGTATGCATTGACTTTTGATAAAGCTAGTGCTTCAAATGTCATCATAAAATATTTTGAGTCACCGAATTAAAATTAGACGGGTAAACATCGAAGGTCATTTTCACCATATTTCATAAGAGTTGCTGCAATTAATTATGTTAAAATCTCACCTTGGTTGATAATTCAAAATACAGACATCGAAAACTTTGCCAATAAAAAATACACACTAACGAGATTGACAGAAAGTAATGCCACTTTTACGTGCTCCTTCATTAAATGACTTCGTTACTTCTATGCTTTTCCGTTGTTAGAATGGGGTCATTGATGGGATAGGTACCATGAAATTGCTTCACCTTCCTCCTTTCCTCAAAGGCCAAAAACCCTTCGCCCCTCACACACCAATCATGACCATCCAAAAATAGGAACCATGTGGAACGATTTTACTGGGAGCCGATTTCACTATTTGACTTTGAAAGAATTCCAACCAATTTTCTGTTGTTGTCCTTTTCAATCGTGAAAAGGAGGAGGAGGGGGGGGGGGGTTTGAAACCCACGTGATGATTCTCTCAGTAGGGGTAGTTTGTTGTAGTAGCAGTAGTCCTAAAATTGGGAGCTGGCCTTGGGAGAGAGGGGAGGGGAGGCATGAAGTAATACGCCCATCATGTGCCAATAGAGGCGATAACGTGAACGGCATCAATACAATTCTCAGTCTTGTCGAAATCTAGGCCTATATGCCCCTGACAGGCGGAGGGGGGGGGGAACACAACGCTCTGGTGGTGCCACGAAGAAAGAGAGAGAGAGAGAGGATGAGCGAAGGACCCTAATGTTGTGGCACAAGGGAAGATGGACTGGGTATACATGGAAGGGGGAGAGAAGTAGCTCCTAACCTTCTGGGGGGGGGGGGAGTCAAGAAGAAGAGCTGGGTAGAAGGGAAGAGAAGGGGTGGGGTGGTAAAGGGAGGAGAAGGAGGAACTGCCTTACAGAAAGAGAAAACATGTGTTCTGATTTCCTGGGCCCAATGACAGGGTCATAAATCCGAAGGGAGCCGATGATGTGGCCCCCAACACAAAAATATCCCCTTCTTCGATCTTCTGTTTACACATCTGGTTCTGACTAGCAACTTTATATTTAGAGACAAATATCGCATTACAGACAGACTGATGCTCTGCCCTAATAATTTCCAGGAAATTCTAGACGTATCTGAATTGTTATTAATACTAGAGATGCCGATACCGTCATCTCTACAATAAAAGAACCGATTAAAAAAATTATTTAAAAAAATATCAAGTTGAATTTCACTACTAAAAAAAACGAATAACATATTTCAATTTTTTATTTTACAGAAGTGCTAATATCATTTCTTTTCACAAACAGTTTTACCACCATGGTAACAGTGTTTTCCATATTCATAAATAACGTTTTTATTTCAACTGTCCACTACTTCTCTTGTAGTTTATTTACTTCCTTATTTCCTTTCCTCACTGGGCTATTTTTTCCCTGCTGGAGCCCTTGGGCTAATAACATCCTGCTTTTCCAATTAGGGTTGTAGCTTAAATAACAATAATAATTATAATAATAATAATAATAAATCAACTCTAGTATAATCCACAATGCATACAATCAAATATGAAGTACTAACACAACCTACAACAGATGTCTAACTCAAAATCAATTACTGTAAATAATACGATATACTGAGTAAATTTGAACTACGTCTATTTTACTGGTATCTTCCCAAAGCTAAAACGTAGGGAGTGGAGAAAAGACTTAATTTACCAAAAAGGAAAAAAAAAAGCCAAAAGTTATTGTTTTACCTAAAATACAGACAAGAAAAATCTTAAAATTAATGATGGACTTATAATTTCGACCCCCTTGGCAAGAAGTACAATGTTCTCACGTATGAATCCATAACTAATCTCTCTCTCGCTCTCTCTCTCTCTCTCTCTCTCTCTCTCTCTCTCTCTACCACCCAGGGATTAAACATCTCAAAGATATCCAGTTTCAGAGGGATCGATAGTGAGGGGAAACGAGAATTAATGGGTTCATTCCTTACGGATTAACAACTATGACGTCGACGGTAAAGTCTTAAAAGTGGAGACTCCAGCCATGTTCAGTTTCTTCTTCAAACAATGATTAGAAATACGTTCCGAATG
>NC_090736.1:65341173-65351173 GCF_036898095.1 Palaemon carinicauda | reverse complement strand
AAAGCATTTATGCATCCGTATAGCCTGTCAGTCTCACCCGTTGTGGTTAACAATAGCCAACAACACCACACACATTTAGGAACCCATAATTTCCATCTCTTTTATTTTCTACAATACTTAATTTACTCCTCTAACTATTTTTACTTCCCATAATATTTATTATTTTTCTTATTTTTTTCTGGGGACTAACAATGAATAACTTTTAACTGTTATATATCATATTTATACGTATCATATATCTAAATATATACTTATATGTATAAGTAGATAATATACATATATATAATATATATATATATATATATATATATATATACGTACACAGCATGTGCAGAAGTCTAAGACTTAACCGTTTCATTGATTAATTAAATCATAATGATTCTCTCTTTCTCTCACAGCATCCGTATGAGAACATCGTTGAAATAGTTTAATACTAGACAGTCGAAAAATATTTAATAGGTAACATGTGATTGCAAATATTAAAAATATCATGAATATTTGCTATTGCAAATGCAAATACCAATAATAGGACCACGCCCCTAACTTTTACATCGTATGGTCTCAATCAATTCTTGGATTACAAGGCCTCACCGTATATTTCTCTGCTCTTTTCCTGCTGTTCCTTTTTCCAGGCATCCCTTACACACCTTGGTCAACTATTCAGAACATGTAATTACAATCAGACTATACATACCGTTCGCAATCCCATTTATTCTATTCTTTATTTTTCCAACAAGATTATCAACACTTTATTCCGTTAGCGCTCTCAAATTAGCCAAAAAACATTCACTACATTGAATTCAAATTTTTAGACAGCGTTAATATTACTTTTACACTTGAATCTAATCATTCGTTGCCCTCTCTCAAAATTGATTTAACTGATGGATGTTAATTTTTTCCTCTCTTACAGCGTATACTTCAGATCCAGCCCTAAGATTCTCATGACTTCCCTTCTTAACCAATAAAAAAAATACAAATTACCCAGCTATAAATCATGCTGTATAAACTTACGGCTGGTAGGCGCCGAAAGAAATATCCCGGTCAGCTTTCAAAGTATTTATGAGGGTTAAGAGATCAAACGCAGGACCTATTTAAACATATCCGGTGAAAGAGGACCCGGTTGAAATAACTAAAAAATGCGGATGTCAATATGTCTTTCTATCCATTGGTTTCTGTCTCTCTTAATAAATGGCAGAAAGACTTTCCCCCTACCTAAATTTCCCCTTACCTGCATGATATGCTCCTAAATGTTACTAAGTCTTGGTTGAGCATAACCACTCCTCTAGAGGGGAAAGCCAAAGGTCAATACCATCTAAATAAGAAAATCAAGAACAATGGGGAAAAGTACTGAGGGGAAAGGAGGGGATTTGAAACCTCTCCAGGCACCTCTCCCCTCGCAGGAGGAACGATCCTCGGCATTCCTGGGCATGACGACAATGGGGCAGAAATTCTCGGGTTGTACGCCAGAGGGGAGACATAAACAAGGGGAAGCCGAAGGAAGGAAGCAGCACCGGGGTCCTCCCTATATCGTAAAATCGGAACCAATCAACGGAAAGCACGAGGTGACGCAGAAGAAGCACCACGATAAAAACAGAATTGGGAGAGAGGGGAGGATTTGGATGTGGAAAGCAAATTCGGGAACAGTTTGGAAAAACTCTTCATAAAAGATAATAATTAAAAAATGGAGGATGTGTTTCTGGGTAAAAAATAAACAGGGAAAAAACAAAATTGGAGAAACTGCAGGTGATATAAAATTAGTAATAGACGAAATTACAGTGCATACTTAAGAATCGGAAATACCTTAAAGATTATATAATTAGCAGAAGAATACATTATGGAAAGAGGGAAGATAACGGGAAAGATTTAAACAAAAATCAGGAGAAAATAAGGGTAAAAATTTTCAGATTTTTCATAAACTGGTTGAATTACAAATAAAGATATTTTAAGTTTTATTTATAGCAAACAAAACCAGAAGTTTTCGATTAATTAACTTCCCTTCTGTCTTGGAAAAAGAGAGAGAGAGAGAGAGAGAGAGAGAGAGAGAGAGAGAGAGAGAGAGAGAGGGGTACAAATTTTCAGATATTTCATAAACTGATTGGTTAGCAACTAATTTTTTTTATTTAGAAAATAAACCCAAAAGTTTCTAATTTCCTAACTTCACGAGAGAGAGAGAGAGAGAGAGAGAGAGAGAGAGAGAGATAGACGGGCAAGGCCTGACTGAGGAAAAGAAAGGAAGGAAGGGCACCAGAGGGGCATGATTCCTTCATTAGGGCCCCTCGCCCGTTAACAAAACAGGAAACAGATCCAATACCCGACACATGAAGGATTGCTCGCCAGGCCGCATTTTCACGTAAGGCCCATCGTGGCACTCATCTCAGTGGCACTCCCGACCCTACGACCCAGCACGATTGTTCCCCGTTACCAACGTGGCATAAGGTCCATAATGGAACATCTGTGTTTGGTATCGTAGACCCAAAGGACGAAGACAAAAGGCGACCAACACAGAACTTTCTACTTTTCGAAGAGGTTGGATAACGACGTCAAATTATAGAGCTAAAAATAAAACCATAAGAAACTTATCGACCGTCAGGCCAATGAGTATCCTTCGAAAGATGAAAAACAGCTAAATTCACTAGCATATCACTATATATATATATATATATATATGTATATATATATATATATAGTGTCTAATTCGAGAGATGAAAAATAGCTAAATTCACCGGCATATATATATATATATATATACACATATATATATATATATATATATAAATATATATATATATATATATACATATATATATATATATATATAGTGTGTGTGTGTGTGTATGTGTATACGGTAACATTGGAATGAATTAACTTCACTTTATTATTTCCCAATTTCTACAAAAGACCTTTTATATTTGGTAGCCAAGGTAAATAAAGTTTTCCACTTGAAATACTTTCATGAAAAAATTCAAATTGTAAATACTGTAGCCTACACTCATATTTCGAAAGCACAAAATTAAACTGTAACTGGTGCTGTCACACAAAATTACTTTACAATAATCAGACATATTTCTTTCAGAAATTGTCTTTTGTCCATTGACAATTTCTTGAACAACAGAAATTGTCTTCCGATGTTTAAAGATTCATCTCTGGCTCCTTAACAGAGCTACTGCGACTCGATCGTCGTTTTCGGTAATTACAATGTACATTACTCCATTGTTAGTTAAGAGCGGAAGTTGTGGTTCTATGTTGTGATCCTCAACATAATGATTAAAATATCGCATCTTGAGAATTTTCATATTTGTCCCAGTTTGCGCAATTGTCGTGGTTTTCATGTTAGACCTGCTAGTTTAACATTCAATTTTTTACATAAATGTCTTGGTTTACATTAATATTTTAGTTTTAACAGCTGTCCTTATTCACATGGAAGTTCTGTTTTAGATAAATGTTTTAGTTTAGACAAAAGTCCGGGTTTAGATGAAATTACTAGTATTAGATAAATTGGCCTTTTAAGAAGCCTGCTCTAGACGACTGTCCTGAATATAGGACGCTAGTACAGTTGGCTTCATTACTTCCGATACACTTATTGAAAAGCTAAGGAGACGTCAGTGTACCGGAAGTAATGAAGCCAACTGTACAATGCTTGGCTTCCGGATCGGAGAGTTTTGCTATTGTTGATTGCAAAGGATGCGGTCAAGGATTGCTGTTAATGAACTATTCATAACGTCATAAAAAAGACTGTTGAATAAGTCTAAAATTATGTTCGGGTGGCATATACTTGTAATGACAGTAGAGGCTGCCCTAGTACACAACAGTGAGTGTAAATGGAGATTTTATTACCTTTTACAGTATCCATGTTATAGATACAATTGCTTTTCATTATACATCTAAATTATTCCCTTTTCGTTTTATCGTTACTAAGGCTACTGTCTCTCATAATTATTTTCATATTGTCTTACCCGCCCCCAAAAATGCATTTTCAATACGGTAGGGAAATAATTTGAATATCTATATATTTGCTTTGCTAGCCCATCTCACGAATGAGGAATTGAAACAAAACCGATCCTCCTCTAAGAACGTTCCCACTAAGTCATTACTAATAAATCAAATTCAGTTCTCAAAAACTCATAGTGGAAAAAATATAAGAACTAGACATTAAAACATAAAAGACAAAAGGAAAACCCTTCTGCTGAGTCGGACCCTATTAAACATGCACTCTTTGAATTTACCGATGTCTATCGATGATCTCACCATACATTACGCCAGATGGTCCTTGATTGGAGGAGGGGGAGATATTTACCCAGGGGAAGGCGGAGGGGGTTAGTAATAGATTCCCTTTTGACTATTGAAAAGCGCAATCACGTCTGGCAGAGCAAGAAAACAAACCCGACTTTCAAACCCGCCGATCAATTTTATCTCTCGTCGGCGAACACACACCGACTTGAATTAGGGCGCTTTTAACCTCGCCACCCACCCAATGGTGCCCGCCCACACATGATCCAAGGGCGTGACCATGGCTAGCCGCTAAAGAATGACCAACAATAGAAGCCGCCTTGAGCCTCGTCCTTTGCTATTGAGACCCCGGCCCAAGAACAAGATGGATTGCAGAGGCCGCACGCTCGCTCCTCTCAACATCACATGCTAATCTCTCTCTCTCTCTCTCTCTCTCTCTCTCTCTCTCTCTCTAATACAATAAGAATTATCCCGAAAATTCTACAGAGAATTTTTAAAAATCATCAGAATTTGGTCAATGAAATTTTGTGCGATTTGAACGTTTATCTAAACTTGACACAAGTTCTCAAATTAATGGAAATAATCTCTCTCTCTCTCTCTCTCTCTCTCTCTCTCTCTCTCTCTCTCTCAGCCTAAAGGGGCCCATCACGTTCATGCGCTAGTACTAACTCTTATCTTATTCCTCCTCCAATAGACACTAAATGACGAGGGTGGTTCTCCAGGAGGACGAGCCACCATTGTTCAGGCCCATCCGACGTCATTATAACAGCTGGAGAGATTCACCAGGTACTTCACTATACTTAACCCACGAGGTACATGAGGCATAGGCTATATCTAATGGACGTTGAATACCACCGATGAACTGTTTCATTGTATAGATAACCAGAGTCTAAGGGATTAGGTTAACTTTATACTTTATATACGTAAGGGTGGTTTTCGAAAATATTTGCAAACTTGAAGAATACTCTTGTGCTCGAGAAAATTATAAATGTCTTCATTAGCTTGACACACATTTCATATATATATATATATATATATATATATATAATATTTATATATATATATATATATATATATTTATATATATATAGATAGATAGATACACACACACATACATCATTATCATCACCTACGCCTATTGACACAAAGGGCCTCGGTTAAATTTCACCAGTCGTTTCTCTCTTGAGCTTTCAATTCAATACTTCTCCATTCATCATCTCCTACTTCACGCTTCATAGTCCTCACCCATGTAGGACTTGGTCTTCCAACTCTCTCTCTCTCTCTCTCTCTCTCTCTCTCTCTCTCTCTCATAATTATAATATATATATATATATATATAGTATATATATATATATATATATATATAATTCTCCTCTAAAGCAAGAAAAACGCATGATAAAAAATAAGAATTAGGCATGTGAATTATTAATGCAAAGCTGTGCACGAAAGGTAAAATAATACTTTATTTGGAAGAGTGAAATTCAATTCCTTGTACACGAAATGTGTAATAAAACACTGAACGTGACAGAAGAAATAATTATAGGAAAACAGTAGGGTAGTTTTGAAAAGGATTGCATTAACAAATTTATATTATCTATTATATATTAAGTTATTTATGATGAACAACTTTTTCCACGACCCATAATATTGCCGAATGCACATCCTTTTTAATAAGCAAGTTCAAGCAGCATACTAGTCTAACAAACCTTCCACTTTAAAAAAAAATATATATATAAGCCCATGAGGTGAGAGAAAATAATGATTTGTGTTTGACTATTCCTTTGCAGTTGCTCATTTGTGACGTCATTTGTGACGTTATAGTTTCGCCACATTTTGCTGACGTGTGCTAATTTCTGCTTTTACGATCTACATAACCGATTTTTAAAGAAAATGATCGAATAACTATTAATTGAAAGTTTTCTTTAATATATAAGATAATATTAGACAAAATTATAAATATGTAAGCTCCCAACTATTATTTTGTCAAAACCCTATCATGACCTACGACGACCTTTTACGTACATCCCAATGTCAGGTCATCATAAGCATAATTTTGATCTATTAAGAAATGGTATTAATTCGGTCACTTTTCTTCTCAATTCAAGGACTGAATTGGGGTTTCTTGTCTACAATCTGAGTATTTAAATATCCCACTGGTGGGGGTGATTATCAACTAGTCAGAGCACTACCCCATTGGATTGTCAACATTTTGACGTTGTTAAGCGTGTGTGTATATATATATATATATACATATATATATTATATATATATATATATATATATATATACACATATACATATGTGTGTGTATGTGTGTGTATGTGTGACCAAAAATTGGATACACAATTAACTCTTTATGTCAACAGTTGAGTCAACAGAAACATTCTGGATTCTACAGAAAGCGTCTCGAAACCCAAAAGCTGGTGCCTTAATTTGAGAGAGAGAGAGAGAGAGAGAGAGAGAGAGAGAGAGAGAGAGAGAGAGAGATCGTATTCACGCAACTCTCAGACAATCTACTGGATAGAAGACAATAAGAAAAATGACGCTGATCTTCCTTAAATGGAACAAACAGACAGGAGGAATTAAGTCAAGTGAGAGAATACGTTACCTGACTAATCCTCAGGCACAAATTCTCAAGAAACCCCTAATTCCCAAGGCATCCCAACATGGAAAGAGCAGAGAGAAGATTCTATTAGCTGGTCACATAACCCTATTCCATATTACTGACACAATAGTAAACATTCCACTTACCCAATGGGAAATTTTCCTTATATAAAATAACTGTGCTGTTAATAAGATGCAGAAATTCATTGGTATTTTGTGAAACTTTCAGTAAAAAATAACTTTTCTATCAACTAAAATAATTAACTATTATATCAATCTACCTTTGAAATTCATAGATATTACCTAACAAGGTATTTTAGTACCGATTGAATACTGGTAAAAAACGGGAAATTGTAATAATAATAATTCCTGAAGAGACATTATACTTCACAAAACAAAAAGCCAATCCGTCACAGTACTAACCAGAGCATCCTTGATACATTACAAATATATTGTGACAAGACTTTTCCAAAGATTATTCCTAGACATTCACATGTAGACCTTTGGAACCTTTCTCAAATCCTACCATACTCAAACGGTTTGAAGAAACTTGAATGCGATTTGGATAAGGTTGGTTTAATCTTCATATAATAAACTATAGGTATGTTAGATTAAATTTATTCCTCAACCTGGTATCGGGAGTTATTCCTACAAAAAGCTAGATCATAATAATGAAAAATAATTGCTTATAAGTTTGCCATGTCCGGTCTTGAAATTATTAGTCTTTTATTTTCAAATAACGTCAATGTCTTCAAGATTTATTAATTACCTCCCTCATTAAAATGGGCACTTGTGCCAAATTTGGCTGATATTGACCAAGTGGTTCTTGAGAAAAACTCGACAATGTGAATATTTTTGAGTCATATATAAATAACTCATTAAAGAAACGGAAACTCTAAGCTCTCTGGGGCAACAGTAAATTAAAAGAAGATTTTCTGTTACTTGACTGAACGCAAATGCAATTCTCTCTCTCTCTCTCTCTCTCTCTCTCTCTCTCTCTCTCTCTCTCTCTCTCTCTCTCTCTCTCTCTCTCTCTCTGTAGTGTCATAGGTGGCACTCTGGGATTTAACTTCCTACCATACTCCCACAGGATTGGACATTTCAAGCCTAAGTCCGAGAAAATAATAAATTACAACTCTTCACGAGTCTAACGTAAATACAATGATGCTGATTTTATATAAAAAAAAAATTTATAAAGAATGCAAAGTGTCCATTACCAGGAAAATCTATTCTAACATTTCCAATCAAAATCAAACGGCCAAAAACTACTTTCCCATCATAAGAAGGGCCACAAGACACAGAGATTGGGGAATCACACGGCACTCAGGGGGTGGGGGGGGGGCAGTGCTGGAGGGAAGACAACTTAAAACAAAAGGTAAGGATACAATAACAGAAGAGGAGTTACAGCAGAATCCACGACGACGAGCAGCACAAGGTCCTTCTCACACGGACAAGAAGGAGAGGAAGAAGAATCCCGCAAAAGCAATAACAATCAACCGTCTCTTGTTCGGATTTCTTGGCGTTTTGTATCTTCAGAAATATCCGCTGCTCGCTTGCATATTCATCTGACTAGGTAGTACGCATTCCTCGCCTTTCGAAGGCATAAAAGGAATTCATCTATAACAATCAAAGCAAACAAAGAATGAGAAAGCCTTAGAAACAATTATCAGAAACAATGAGCCCAATTCTTGTTTCCTGCCAAACTGGCACACAATGTGTCTACTTAAAGATTATTTGTGTGTGTGCGTGTGTGTGGGCATTGAACAGAGTGAGGATGAGGTTTGGAGTGACGTAAACAAGCGATTAAAACAAAAGGATGAGGAGGAGACACTCGAGAGGGATGGGAAGGCAAACACCACTCGAGAGTAAAACTAAAGAGAGTCCCTTGGTGATGTTGAACAGGTCAGGAAAATCTCATAACATTTGACACTTTTAAGTTACTTAGCACTGAAAGCACTCTCCTCCCTTTAAGTAACTCGGTCCGACATAGATTAGTACAGAGTTAAAGTAAGTTCATTATAATTATCTAATTATTGACATCATAACATGCTTTACTTAGAAAACATTTTAGTATTCATACTCGGTACATTGCGTTCACTGTCATCACCTTCAGTACGTCCAACATAATTTCATTTGCATATGATAAACATCACTCGAGACATTAACCTCAAGCAAACACAGACGGGGGTAAATGGACGAGAAAATAAAAACATTACACACACAAAAAGTGCTTCTATAATTTGTACAGATTTCAGTCCTGATTATTTGCATAAAATCTTCTCGTGGATTTGGTAAACAGATACTTATCTACAGAAACATAACTACCTATGATATCATGCAACCAAAGTTTCATTCATTCATGTATGCAACACCAAAGGTTAGGATATTGACACCCATTCCAATCTATTTTCCCCAAGACAAAATTATTAAAATCCTGATCATTATTAAAATTATCAATTTTAAAATTATTATCATTATTCTTATTAAATTTATTAATATTAAAATTATTGATATTATTAGAATTACTGTCATAGCAATTATCAATATTAATAAATTTACTAATATTAAAATTATCAATATTATTAGTATTAGTCATTATAATTATTATTATTAAGACTAATAAAATGCAAGTAACCTGAGGGAAATAATGCCTGACAAAAATACGAATATAGCCTCGCCTACATATAAAAGAAGAAGAAGAAGAAGAAGAAGAAGATTATATACACCAACACCCAGAGATTCATCCCCCAAAAAACCGCCGAACTTGCCTAACCATGAAAACGCTCGTGTAGTGGAAATTTGAGTCTCCTCCTGCTTACTGATAAATGAAGTGGCCAGCATACAAAAGACTCCGCCGCACACACACACACACATACACGCATGTGACGTCTTTAACGTCCTCACCACTTGCAGCAATTGAATTCCCCGGATCTCTATTGCTACTGGCGAACGTCCAATGGCGCTGGAAACCACTAACTGGATACGAGAGGGGCTTCCGACAAAAGTAATTTTCTTCCTCTCCACACTCGCCAGCAAATAACTGATGCTATTTTTTGTTCTCTTATTTTGTCTTGTGAGTTCTATTATAAAGAAAATTATTGGGAGACGCGTCGAAAAGGGTAAATAAATTAGATAAATATTTTCGGATGTCTTTGAAGTTTGAGTTTTC
>NC_090736.1:65321173-65336173 GCF_036898095.1 Palaemon carinicauda | reverse complement strand
ACCTTCCACCAGACAATAACCTTGCAACCCTTGTTAGCCAACTTGTGCAGGAACGTCGCTCCCCATCTCCCTCCCCTAACCCCCCTATCCCCCCCCCAAAAAAAAAAAGAAATCCCCCGGCAGCACCAATCGTTCTCCAAATACGCCACCGCAAAACTGGGACCGCAATCCAATCCCTTCCAGCAAAGGGTTATTTGAAACGATATATCATTGCAGCCATTTGAGTCTCGTCCTGACAATGTCTTTGCTTAGTCGACTCCGGTGTCGGCGAGCACGGTCTTTGCAACGTCATTTACTTTAATCAATCAAACCGTCCATCATCTTTAGTAGATTATACAAGGATAGATAACTCTTCTAATCAGCTGGTTGCGCTACAGAAATGTTAATCCACTTTCACTGGCACCGGATTTTATTCAGCGTGGTCTCAAATTACACATTTACAAAATAGGTTTTTAAGCTTAAAGGGTAAAAATACCCTTTTGTTTGTTTCGTTAACAGTATAACCTAACTAGCTCTCAACATCACCAATCATAAAACTTTCAAGTTTAACATTTATCTCATATGGCAAGGAAAGACTCACGCCTCGACTTTGAAAGATGTCTTTATAAATGAGTTACCGCAACCTCATAATTAATATTCACTGATGAATAAAATGATTTTACACAATTATTTTCAGGACATCTTCTTATGAAGAAGCCGTTTGGATACAATCTGCTTTCACATTACATTGACTGCTAAATTAATGCATTAAAATAGAAAATACTGTGAAAAGCATAGGTCTAAACAGGTATATTTCTAAATAACAATCAATCCCGAAAACGATTTTAGTTGAAAGGCCCCGAAAAAATTTTCTCCTTTCAACTACTCCATCCCTTTTCAATCTGGTAGTATGTTGTCTTTGTAGAAAAGGATTAAAATAATCTACTAGTTTCTTAATCTTTAGGAAAAGGAAGTAATCGTACTCAACATTATCCTCATCAGTTGTTTAGATTTGTGCTTGACTAAACCGCTTAATTTCAAAGCAGATTTACTCTACGAATCCTACTTGCAAGAGAGAGAGAGAGAGAGAGAGAGAGAGAGAGAGAGAGAGAGAGAGAGAGAGAGCGCAACTGACATCAAAAGAAAGAACGAAGGAGTAGAGAGAAAAATCACAATTATTGTGGTCCTTTCAAATTTAATCTACACGGTCATCTATCCTCCTCCACCCTAACTATGACACTGGAGGTAAACAACAAGCTACTCCCTTTCCCTCCCCCTTCCCATAACCCCCCCCCCCCTTCCCACTTCCCTCCCTCCTTTAGCTAACAAATGAATAATAGCTTCACTTTTGAGCCTCCACAGCAAAACTAATTTATGTTAATGCATCTCTCAAAGTAGACTATAATCGAAACCTCAAGTGAGCACGCAATGAGCTGGCTTGAACACACACACAAATTCACAGCATTAACAACAGAGAGAGAGAGAGAGAGAGAGAGAGAGAGAGAGAGAGAGAGAGAGAGAGAGAGAGAGAGAGAGAGAGAGAGAGAATTTGTGGTTTCAGCAGCACCACAACACGAACACCATGCGCGGTTTTCGCTCACGTAATTAAGTGATCATAAGTGGCCCAAATAATGAACCTTTTAACGACATCAATGAACCAGAAGCCGGAGCCATCTGCGGCTGCGGGTGGCGAGCCGAGAACGCTTGCAGTCGCATCCTCTTGTCTGATGATGCATACCTTCCTGTTCCTGCACAGTAGCTGTGCCGACGCCAATGGCCGTTGGCCATGTTCCTATGGCGCCGACGAAGATGACGCTGCTGCTGCGGCCTGTGTCTCTCCGCAGCCAGCAACACGTCAAACGTCGATATTTTTTTTTCCAGTAAACCGCACAACATAATTAGAAACGTTACCAGCAGGTTGCTTTAAATCTTTATCACCCAAACTGGTTGGTTATTTTTTTTCCTCGCTGTCCCCTCACAAGAATCTTGGTCTGAGTGTGTTCATGCAATGGAAAATTGCAAACACATCCGAAAAAAATACTGTTCCTATTCGATAATAAAACATGAGGAAGATAGAGAAGGCGCACTACAAACAGCGACCCCATATAGTAATGGAAAAAAAAAAACGACTAAATCATGCGTCTCATACATCATTCATTATTAATAGCTGCTATTTCATCTCAGAATTTCCTTTAAATAGCATAGGTATCATTAGAAAATATCTACACAATATTCACAATTCCTTATCTCCCTATCTACGACTCACAACAGTCACCTATCTGGATTCATGTAACTTATCACACTAGGTTTGGGGACCATGCCTAGGATGTTCCCAACTCTCTCGGGGATCGAAATTGTGGGCACTTACTCATGTAGAGTGCACGCTATTTACCACAGCTAGAGAAAAGATGAGGAAAGGGCCACCGAATTGCATGCAAGATGTCTAATATTGATGGCACTGCTGTCATTACCCGACTGACTGTCTAAGTCAGACTTGGCATGACGTGGTTGCCATTTTCACAAAAGGAAGTTTACAGAGGCGTTTCAGTGAATGAAGTCTAAAGTCTTAGGCAGGCTAATTTCGAAATGTCTGGAAATTCATATCCTACTGCACAGTGGCTGAAGGTTTCTACTATTAACATTACTAGCCAGGCTACAATCCTGAGTGGAAAAGTAGAATGCCCCAAGCCCAAAGTCTCCATCAGGGAAATTAGCCCAGTGAGGACAGGAAATAAAAGAGAGTCGATTAAACTATTTATATAAAGAATAGAAAATAGAAAATTCTAGGCAGATATGAATCACGGACAGAGAAAAACCCTTGTCAATCAATACCAAGATATTAAAAAAATAAACAATATTAGTTTTTCAAAAATATAATCATAAAGAAATAAATAGAAAAATGTCAAAATGTTCTCTACCAAGTGTGATAAATTTTGGGAGGCGATGATGAATAGAGTAGGTTCCAATAAATAAAAAAAAAATGTAAATTGATAAAAATTTTCAGGTTTTAAAGGCCGAAATGCAATCTTCCATTCCACAGACCCAAACGGAAACTCTTGAAGTCTGGAAGTGAACGAGGTTCCAGAAGCGTTTAACCGGGAAAGGGATGTTTAACAAAACCAAATCTCGACATTTACGGAGAGAAAAATCACAAAAGGTAATTGGTTAGTGCCATAGCTTCTGTACCATGGTCTTCCACTGTCTTGGGTTAAAGTTCTCTAGCTTGAGGGTGCACGCGGGCACACTATACTATCTTGATTCTCTTCCTCTTGTTTTGTTAAATCTTATAGTTTATATAGGAGATATTTATTCTAAGGTTACTGTTTTAAAAATATTTCATATTTCCTAGTTTCTTTTCCTCACTGGGCTATTTTCCCTGTTGGAGCCCCTGGGCTTATAGCATTCTGCTTTTCCAACTATTGTTGTAGCTTAGCAATAAATAATAATAATAATAAATAAGTAATCAAAATGCTCAGGTCAAACAGAAACTTCTTGAAAGAAGGAAGGCATATCCAAGATATCCAGATGTGTTGTATAAGGAGTGATAAAGGATGGAGTAGGGAACAGGAGGGAGGCATGGGGGGGGGGGGGGGGGGCAGAGACAGCAGAAGCAGCAACACGAGTACCGGTGGCCAACTGGCAGGAGCATGGCACTCATAAAAACAGTAAACAGTGCCGCGTGGTTCTTGGTCTCCTGGCACCCGTACTCAAGGTGAAGGCCGAGGTTAAAAACACGTGCTCAGGTACAACATACCAGATAAACTAAAAGAGGGCAAGTAGGGGGGGGGTCTTGAATGGTGTGGAGAGGAATAAAATGGAGTTTTATAATTACATATATTACCGTATATACTGTAAACTGTATATATACACATCTATCTATACACATGTACATGTATACATTTATATGCATATATTTCATTTATAATCTATTTATATATATATATATACATTATATATATATATATATATATATATATATATATATATATATATATATATATATATATACCTATACATATTCATATATGAACGGTGTGAAAAGCGATACTATAAGATTTAGTTTTATGATTACATACTACATATATACTGCATGTACATATGTAATAAATGTTTATATATTCACACCATATATATATATATATATATATATATATATATATATATATATATATATATATGCATGTACATATGTAATAAAGGTTTATATATTCACACCATATATATATATATATATATATATATATATATATATATATATATATATATATATATATATATATATATATATATATCACAAATGAGAATCAAAGAGTCAGAGGCAGTTTTATGTAGCAGAAACATATGATCACACTGAGAGATAAAAATCGAGTTATCGGTAAAAATAAACTCTTGCAACATTTGACTAATTTAAAACTAGCGGTTCCTTTCCCTAATCATTAACTCAGTGGAGTCACCATGTAAGTTTTAATGTCAGTATAATTGGAAATCCTGAGTGTTTGATTGTCTACCAATCTACACCGAAGCTGTGTTTATCCAATCCTCAACCAATCAACAATTTACCAGTCTAGTCCAATCAGTCCGTGCATCTGTCCATCTGTCCACCAATCCTTCGTTCAGGGGTGTCCGTGTGTGTATGTATCTGTCTGTTCACAAATCATTCGTTCACACAAGAGCGTTTTCCGCCCTGACGCGCTGTCAGTACCTGCAGCTTTTGATATTCAGCGACTCATTTTCCAAGTGGCAGGCGCGATTATGTCGTTAACCAGCCACTGTAGTAGCTTAAGTAGGGGGAGGGGATGAAGGGGGGTTGGGGGGTTGGCCAGTCGGAGCTGAGGATAGGAGTGGGGGGAGGGGGAATGAGGATTGCAGTAACGGAGTTATGTATAGGTTTGGTTGCCGGAAAAGACTTCAAACTACTTAACATAACTGGAATAATAAAATAAAATCGCAGTTGCATAAATCGTAGACACCAAGTAACGCCAAAGACTTCGACACGTAATCCGTATAAACCAATATCTTATGGTCGGACTATTATGCGAAAATTACATTGAATAGTTTGTTCTTTACGCAAGATACCGTAATCGTTATTGTGTCTTCAACGTGAACACACATGTGCGTAACTTGGTGAAATTATTATTATAAGTATAAACTATAACCCTAGTTGTAAAAGCAGCATACATAAGCCCAGGGACTCCAACAAGGAAAATAGCCCAGTGAATAAGGAAACAAGGAAAAATGAAATATTTTAAGATCAGTAACATTGAAAAATATATCTCCTATATATAACGAAATAAAACTTTAACAAAACAAGAAGAGAAAAAAAAGATAGAATAGTATGTCCGAGTATACACTCAAGTAAGAGAACTCTTCCTGAGTCAACTTCCTAAGATCAATAAAACCACTAGAAAAACAAATAACAAAGAAGAAACATGGTACAACGTACATTTAGAGAGATAAATAAAGTTATAATACAATTTAAAGCACGGGGATAATCAAAACAGGCAGCAGGTCAAACTGAAGTGACGTGTTATTCTAAAAAGTGAATATATTATCTTTGACGCAGTTAGAGAGACCATGCAACAGTTGAATATTTCATATAATGATATTACAGATGTAATTTTCCTTAAAACGAAGATAACTTAATATATAGTAGTCCACGTAAGGAAAATTAAAATAATATGTTTAAGTAGAAACGCTCTACAGTTTCGTCCGCCACTTTAAGAAGAGGTCCAGTGGCGAACGAAACTGTAGAGCATTCCACATTCTTTTGATTTTCCTTATGTGGACTAAAATATATTTAAAAGAGTGCCGACATTACTAAATGAAGCACAGGCACTACACCGGGAAATATATAAGAAATTCACTAGGAAAATAAAGCTTTTAAATGCATTGTTTTTCTACTAGAACCAGCAACCCATTCTCAACTTCTCTATTTCTTCACTTTGTTGCGAGGAATGAACTAACATTTGCATGCCAATCCCAGTTACAGGACTCCAATACTAGTTGTCACCACAAAAGTTCAAACTTGCAGTCAATGCTTTTTTTATGTTGAACAAGAGGACATACGTCTCTTTTTAGTTTATCTATCAAAGACCTATTTTAATGTTGTTACCCTTCTAAAAATATATTATTTCAATTGTTCTTTACTTATCTTGTAGTTTATCTATTTCATTTCCTCACTTGGCTATTTTCGCTGTTGGAACCCCGGAGCTTATAGCATCCTGCTTTTCCAACTAAGGTTGTAGCTTAGCTAGTAATATACTAATAATAATAATAATAATATAATAATAATGATGATGATGATAATAATAATGGTAAACTGTTATGACTATGACTGCTAACGAGAACAATAAAACATATTTCCATTCGAACTTCTCTATTTTACATAAAACGGAAAATCCTACAGTGTACGTAAATAACCACCAATATTCAAAGTCATTCGAGAGCAATATAAAGAAGAATGCCGTTTCAATACTAGACTTACAAGATTCTAATTTCCGAAAAAAAAAGAGCAGGACAACTAATTTCTCCCGCCTTGCGGCATTCCGCAAACAAGGAAACAAAATGTCCACCTATGAATGCATGGATAAAGGAATACCAATCGAGCGTAGAATATTCAAACCGTAGGTCAAACCGATATAAAGCTTTCATCACAGAGGGGCAACACACCCGAATAGAAGAACATTTATCGACGGTCGCTAATAGCTCAATCAAAGGCTTGTGAATGATCCAGGCCATAACCAATCAAGGGCCTCAAAAAGACCCAACAAAAGATTTAAGTGGAGCGGAGAGGTATAGGGAGAGTTGGGAGAGGGGTGGGGAAAGAAAAAGGGCAAAAGGATGACGAGAATAGAGAGGAGGAGATATTTACCTTCCTTTCAGTGAGGAGATTACAGTTGGATAACAAGGGCTTCCCATATCCATATGGCGTCCCTCCTAGGAGCCTCACCTACCATCCCCCTTGATGGGCCACCCTCGAGCGTCCCTATATGCCAAACACCCTCGCTCTCACAATGACAGTACTCACTGTTTGACAATACAACACCCCATATTTATTTCAACTCCCAACACCCTAGTTACACGAAAAAAGGGGATCTCTAACCTCCATTATGCTTTTTGCATAACCTGGTGTCTCCCTCTCGTCCCGAAAATGACCCCCCACCCATTCCAGAAGTGATATGGTCCACTTTTTCATACACAGATTTTGTTTGGGACCCCCGCATAAGTAAGTCCCCTTCCCTATAAAATTCCTGTCAACATTGTTCTATGCACCGCGACTAACCTTTTTCTCCATTTTCTTAAAAGCAAAAAGCATAAAAAGCAATGCCATTGATCTCTCTCTCTCTCTCTCTCTCTCTCTCTCTCTCTCTCTCTCTCTCTCTCTCTCTCATTGAATATTTTCATGAACTTTTCATAATCATAAAAATTGACTGACATTACGATTGAAGATAAATTAAAAGTTAAGACGTTTAAGGTACATTCTTTTGCACCTAGTCTAAATTTCACCGATAAACGCTTTTTTTTTTTTTTAGAACAAATATATTGTGATTGTTTCGACGGGCTTGGGCAAGTCTGGAACCATTACAGATTGACAATTCTATAATTAATACTTGATATCATATGTAGCCTATCTTTAATATAGTCACTTACTTCCCAAGAGCCATAATATAACAAGAAGCAGTTGGTATCTATGATCCTCTTTCAGGTATCATTTATATTTATAACAATATCATTAATGGATAAGAATCCTGAGACGTTCATATTCCCCAGAGCTTTCTTTCTTTCGGGAACCAAACATCTAAATAGACTACACAAAACTTCAAGGTGTTGGGAAAAAGTACTTCATCTCATTCAAAAGTAATTTTATGTCGTTATCTTTAGACTTTACTATTGACAAAATATCACCACTGAAAATAAGAGTATTCGTTCTTTTTAATAATGTCCCACAACCAAAAACAGGTTTGTATTCTTAGAACAGATTTAATGCTGCAGCTGAGACTCCTTATTGATCTACCGATCTCGTACCAAGCTCCTATTCCACGAGGCACTACGAAATTTAACGATAGCTCTATTTGCCGCAGTGTTATCCTTTACTGCCAATGAACTTAACGCTAGAAATGCAATATGCTTCGAATATTTTTTTCCTACTGCTGGAATATCATTTTAGATGCCTTACGGGGATATTTCGGACAAAATTACTAAAATTTGTGTTGCTGAAGTGAGATTTCCTAAGTATTGCTGAATGTGGATTACAAAATCTGACCAAACTGAGTGACGTTAATCTAAAGGAAAATTGTAAAGTATGATATCCATTACTTACTAATAATTTAAGTGTTGTTTTCCCGGTCCTATTACACATGGAAATCCTGTGCCCTACAGGAACAACAATATCGTTTGTCGTTATATTCTCAAAGTATTTAAAGTATCACACAGCGTATTCCACGTTACTTATCAAAAGCCAGTCAATTTTTCAATGTTATATTTCAACCAGATAATTTCCGTTAACATCCTCAGCGCCTAAACCATACAGTTTGTGCATCATACTCGTTTCACGATGTTTCACTGCTCAGTAACGGAGATTCTCTTCCCTAAACTGCTTAGCTGTGGAACAAGCTTTCACACTGACGATGCCTAACAAATTTAGGAATCCTTCTTGAAACAGAATAAAAGCCTAGTAATTATCTATATCATAAAAAAGTGCAATTAGCATCCATAAATTTTCATGCGTATAACAAGGATAACCTAAGGTTAATAAACCCAAGTTTGGAATTTCCGTCTATCAGCTGGTCTGAGCTGGGACAGCTTCTCTTATCACTCTACCTTGAGCAAACAGTATCTAACGTTCATGGGGCCGATAATCGTCGGTTTCACCTTTTATTTTCATTACCTATAAACTTCGCAATCCCCAAGAGAGATTAGTTCGTCAAACGTTCTGCTAGGCTACACAAGGCACTAGAAGATTTGGAAGACCCAGACCTACATGGCTGAGGACTATGAAGCACGAAGTAAGAGATGACGAATGGAGAAGTATTGAAGTAAAAGCTCAAGAGACGACTGACGAAATCTAACAGAGGCCATTTGCGTCAATAGGCGTAAGAGGAGATGATGATGATGATAATATACTACTGTAAAACGACTAATCCGCTAATATTAGAGTAGAAAATGTTCTTTACATCATTGAGCAAAACCTAGAAAAATGCCATAAAAGTTCACATTGTGGCCCCATTGCCTTTAAAGTTGTTGGAATTGCCACGTTTATGTAACTATTCTAATATAAATAATCTGTAACGTAATGAGATTTAGCAGTGTCACTAAAATCGACATTCCGATTCGTTATTTTTTTATGGGAGCAAAAGTCTTGATATACAATAACATGCACCATACAAGTCAAAATTCCATAGCATCTCATTATATTCGATATCACTGTTGACGTACTTTGTCTGGAGTTGATAAACAAATACATTTATCTATACGGAAAAATAAGAAAAATTATACAGTAGACCTATGTTCAAACTACATCCACAAACTGGGCCTACGAACGCATTGCACAGTAACAGAACGCTAATAACAACAACCAAATGTAGGGCTCCTAATGAGATCTTAAAACTTCAAAAGTAAGTTCACTGTAAAAACAGAGGGGAGAGCCGCCCCCTTCCCGGAAGCCACTCCCTTTCCCCGACTCATGGGATCTGGCGATGAGCCTAAGGCTCGCCAACTCTATAGTGTCTCCAAGGCCGCCGCCATCACATTGCCGGGGACCGCCAACGGCATTAGATCGGCGAGACAATCACGCCGGATCCGCCAATAAGCGACCACATCCCGCATCGGGGGCGGGGCAATCATTTGATATGAGGTAATCCAACCACAATAAAGATGGCGGCAGGCTGTTGATATGGGTGGGCCCTCTCCGATTGAACGCTCGGAGTTTTGATTCAGTGGGGAGAGCGTTACAATAAGAGGAAACGAGATGGGCACAAAGATTTGAAGAAAAAAAAATACATTATTCATGAGTAGAAAAGGGCACTTATCATGCTTGAAAGCTTTCGAAACACACAGGTTATACGAAATGAAATTTTTTTAGAGAAGACTACACATAAGATACGGGTGTAAATGTAAGAAAAAATAGACAAACTAGATACATATAGTGCTCTAAAAGGTATAATCGAGCAATGTGACTTGCAACATTTAGCAGTGGAAGACCCGATACAGAGGTTAGGAAACGAACAAATGCCTGAGAACAATGGTAATACGGCCAAAAGAAAAAAAAAAGTTGAAAAGAAGCAAAATTAACTAAACATAAGAGAAGACCCAGCAGCCAAAAATAGCAGCCCAAATACTTCCAATGAAGATCACAAACACTCTCTCTCATAACTTCGTTATTTACATTCTAGTCCTTGGACAGAGTTCTGTCAAAGACATTCACCACCATCAAGAGCGTCTTGCACCAATTTCACCATCTTCACCATCACCACCAATTAGAAGTACATACCCGAGTCGAAACCGACCAATCACAGCAGCTCGTATCACCCTCACCTGAAAAAGAAACAAAATAAACACCATTAGGACCACATCAACAGATTCAATCACAAAAAAAAGCCTAATAGCCTTCGAGGGGGGTGGGGTGGGGGAGGGGAGCCTCCTGGTCTCGAAAGGGGGGCCAGAGGGCACCAGCCTCATAAGACACAAGATGAAGATGTGGGAGGGGAAAAAAAGACGTCGACGGGAAAACAAAAACAGAATAGATAAGGGGGATCTTGATGACCCTCTGCAAGAAGAAGGTGGAAGAAGAAAAACAGAAGAAAGGAAGGAGACACAGGCAGGAGAAAAATGAGAAAACAAACAGAAAGAATGCGATTAATACATATGAGAGAGAGAGAGAGAGAGAGAGAGAGAGAGAGAGAGAGATGATGATCATTGCCAGGGAGCGTGAGGTGACTATTCCAAAGAAAGAGTTGATTACTCAGAGAGAGAGAGAGAGAGAGAGAGAGAGAGAGAGAGAATATCTACTATTGGCATAGTTAATGGGAAAGGAAGAGAAAGGGGGGGAAGGGTAATGCGAACTGGATGAGATCATTAATTTCGTCTAAATTTAACGATCCCAAAAGTCTCCCCTTCAGTCTCTTCTGGTTTCCCAATCTGTCGGCGCTCCTTTGTAAGTGACGTCTGTCCGCAAGACAATTGAAAATAAAATAAAACGGCGAAGAAATTTTTAAAAATGAGTAAATATAGTTTTGAAGACGCAAAATTCACTTGCCGAGTCTCTTAATCTGTTTGCAATGTAACGTTGGTCTACTAAAGTACACAACACTTCGTCAATCTGTATACTTCCGTAACCATAAAAATGCAATACCCCAACAGTACTGGTATTCTCTCTCTCTCTCTCTCTCTCTCTCTCTCTCTCTCTCTCAGAGATATAACTCCTAGAAGCCATATTCTACATCAGCAAATGTATTTAATACACATACAGTATATATACACGCATACAAATATATACTGTATACGTAACCTATCATATACTGTGTATATATATATATATATATATATGTACACACACACACACACACACACATATATATATATATATATATATGTATGTGGTGTGTGTGTTTGTGTGTGCACAATAAACTTGTGTAACTGAACTGGCTTAATCAAATTCAGCATTCCGTTTGGCTTCTTTATTAGCAAATAAAAAAAAATATATCATGACAGACAACTAAAATTACAACTTGAGGTAATAAATTATAAAATAGAAGAAATAAACTGGAAATGTCTAATTGTAAAACCACAAATAACCAAAGTTACGAAGAGTTATTCGAACTCAAGTGAAATTTGTTCTGAAAGAACACCGAAGAAAACATTTATAAATAAATCCTTCAAATTCTAAGCGATATATGCACAGTTAGTAACGAATACACACACACACACATTTACACCAATAAATCTTCTTCAAATGGACCTAGACAAATCTCTAACACTATTTGGGATTCCGCCTACGTCTCTCGTCTCTCCTTATGACCTATGCCAAAGTCAACAAAATTCTCTCTCTCTCTCTCTCTCTCTCTCTCTCTCTCTCTCTCTCTTCATAGGGTGGTGGTAGTCAATCGGTTCGCAAACTAAAGACATGCGTTCGAGTCTCGAAAAGGATGAGGGACAAAACGGCTAATTCCATCTGTTGACCTACGCAGTGAATTAGATAGAATTGTGTTAATTGAATTTTGTTAGTTGACTGTTGTGGGACCCAGCTGAGAGAGAGAGAGAGAGAGAGAGAGAGAGAGAGAGAGAGAGCAATTTATTATTTGCTTTCCTCTATATGGTACGTGTGTGATCTCGTCATAAAATATATTAGGTAAGAGTAAATTGTGGTCTTATCATAATATGTAAAGACACCACCTCTCTCTCTCTCTCTCTCTCTCTCTCTCTCTCTCTCTATCTCTCTCTCACAAAACCTACCATTAGCAGAAAAGGGTTATTAATATTATGCTAACAACACAGCGCCTCAATATGTCATCTGCTGGTATATCCGTCACCCTTCTGCACTCCTCCCCCCACAAAGAAAAATTAATAGAACCATAGAGGATAATGCCATCTAAAAACTCCTATTACTAAAATCAAATTCATTTTAGTATACGGAGTAAAGCTTAAGGATCAAATTCTATAATATCACAAATGCAGGTAACGGGTTAGACGAGACAGCAAGTTTATATGGTGAAATGTCAATTTCACTTTCAGTAAATGAATACTAATAACTTGAAGAATGACATAGGATACTCTACTATAAATATAAATATAAATATAAATATATATATATATATATATATATATACACATATATATATATATACATTATATATATATATATATATATATATAACATACATATATATATATATATATATATAAAGTAAATTCAGTGAAGATAAAAATAGAATTATGGACAAACATCTTTAAACAGAATGATTGATTGATTTAAAAATTCTCTGGCAACCCTCTTTGGATAGAAAAATTATGAGACCTATAATGGATGAACCAATTGAAATTACATCGTATTGAAAAGAAAAAGAATTTGGTTCACTTCAGTTATAACAAATCTTACGAAAATAACTTGATTCCTTTTTTCATGCAGAGTATGACATGTTCACTCCTCCGAGGGAGAGGTTATGAAGAAGACACTGGGAGAGGAGGAGGGAGGGAGGGAGGGAGGAGAGGGAGGGAGGGAGGGGAGACGGGTGGGAGGAGTGGCCAGCTGTCAAATCCCAGCTGGTCACGCGCAGTCATCAACTGTGCCTCTAAAAATACACCCCCATCCTTCCCCTTCCTCCATCACCATGCACCTTCAAATAATGAGTTATTCCCTCCTCCATCCACTGCTGCTCCCTCCCCCTATCTATCACCCTTCCTCCCTCCCCTCCCTCACTTCCCTTCACGTCACTCCTCACCTTCATTTTCTCCGTCGCGAATTGGAACGTGACAAAGAGGAAGAAAAGCTATTCTTTAATATCTCAGCATGAGATTGTGATGTAATGAGGGGGGGTATATTGGGGGGGAGGTTTAAAGTAGATAAAGATAAACAAAAAAGTAGCCTACTTGGGCGCCTTCCGCCAAGACAACAGATGGGCGGGCGATAACAGAGGAATAATAATAGACAAAAAAAAAATTCACCCACCAACACACGCCCGCAAAGCCTGGCACATCAAGGGCACCGAAATCACCTTCTTCAAGATTCGAGTTTTAATTTACTTCGTTTTTAAACTGTTGCTTTCAAGCACTGATAGGTAAAGAGTCTGGTGTGCCTTTAGGCCTGTTATTACTTAACAGAAAGACAGGCTGGGTATGACTGGTTTGTTAACGTGTCATAATAAGCATAAGTTTGTTATGCTTGAGGGTAACAATGACATAAAACGTAAACAATAAAAAACATGCAATGGCAAGCTTAAACAGGTTTTTTTAATATGAGAGAGAGAGAGAGAGAGAGAGAGAGAGAGAGAGAGCGCAATCACATTTGTTGTATGCGAATGTATGAAATATATGTGCATTACAATATAACTTTTTATCATTCATTTAATCCAGTGCGAAATTACAAAACCACACTCAGGCTCATGTTTATAAGTTTGCCATTTTTTACTAAAACAGACATCGGTCTGATATATCGACTACTAGTGTACGCGACGTGTCAAAATAACTAAATATTTATATAGATATGCAGACACATGCACACGCTACCGCCCAACGGGGTATGACAACTTCGTCTCCCCATACCTGGGGTACGAGGAAAGCTCAGCGTGACCGGAATGAATATATATATATATATATATATATATATACATATATATATATATATATATATATAGTCAAACAATTTGCTCTTTATTATAAAGGGAAGATAAGAAATTTACATTGTATGAATATTTACCTCTTGGAAAAGAAGGATTAAATATTTTCATTAGAGAGAGTAAAACCATCCTGTTATTTTAACCGATTACAAACATTACCATCTCACCCCGTTTAAACAAAATAATTACCGAACACTCTTGCCTAAAACAAATCATTCGCTTGTGAATAAAAAGTTCCTTTTTTATGCAAAAAAAAAGAAAAAAAAAAAAAAAAAAAAAAAAAAGAAAGGACACCCCGTCACACCAAGCTGTGAAGTGGAGGGGTATGGGAGGGGGGTGTCTGTCGTAAATTTGGCACGGGCCAAAGGAGATCATCACCAAAAAAATGATCTTCATCGGCGAGCCAAATCTCATCATTGTTTCTCTTCTGTCTACGAAAATCGTTAATCGAGAGCTACTCGTTTGGCACTCGAAGGATTTTCTCTTCATTTTTAATCAAATTTTTGATAAAATGGTGAGATCATATTTATTGTAGACTTAATAATAATAGTCAATGAACTGGATGATTAATTGCAATCCAATGGCATACTAAGATTTGAACATTTGCTAGGTAAAATGAAGAAACTTGACAATGACTGGCGAAAAATATGTAGTATTATACTTTTTGCAGTTAAATAATAACACCCACAGT
>NC_090736.1:65286173-65316173 GCF_036898095.1 Palaemon carinicauda | reverse complement strand
AAATTCTCTATAAAAATATTCGGTTCTCATCCGTATTTCAGTAAAATATAGGCGAACGAATTTTTACCCTACTTTGTTATTATCTTTTACGGGTTGGTGACCGAAGTCTCTCTCCTTTACGTCAATATATCGTTTTTAAAACGGTAAATGCCTGGCAACATTTATTCAAGGATTTTACCGTTTTTTACGGCAAATTCTTAACGGTATTCGCAGTGCTCGATCCAAATGATTGGGCGAGGAAAGAAATAATATGGGCACATTTCCATATTAACCTAAAAAGTCTGTTGGACTTAGAAGTAAATTAAGTGAATGAATGTTAGTAGGTTGTTGTGGGTCGAAGCTATGGTGGAAAAGGTAAGACAAAAATAACAGGAGAGTGCCGAGCCCTATAGACAATGAAATTCTCACCCCTTGAAACTCTCTCTCTCTCTCTCTCTCTCTCTCTCTCTCTCTCTCTCTCTGGTGAAAGGGTCTGCTTATCACCCTGATCAGAAAAGCTGTATTAATTAGGGCCACCCATACTAGGTTGGATTGCTGAGAGCGATCAGACAAAAATATCCCACCATCACCAATCCGCGCTGGCACAGTGAAGAAAATCGGGCAAACCAGACACGAATTGACATGCCTGAGGCCTCTGTACTGCCGGCATTTCCAGTCCACTGCAGAACAAAGGCCTCAGATATGTAAATTTATATATATATATATATATATATATATATATATATAAATTCATATATTACACAGTAACAGTATCATTACACTTTGCAGATGAAAGCACAAAAATGATACTGATATAGATGGCCATGGTCCAGGAAGAAGAGGGAGGAGGAGAAGGAGGAGGAGGAGGAGGAGGAGGAGGAGGACATCATCATCCATCTTTGGCGGACTGTGTTATCAGCGTCCAAGTCATTACACCTTTTGTTGTCAGCGGCCATTTTCTATAAATCGGGTGGTTGGTTCTCGCTGAATATTACTCCGATAACACCAATGGGGTTCGCAAGGGGAGGGGGAGGGGGTGTAAGAGATCTTGTTGAACCCCTAAAACCTAAATCATGGTCCCTTTTCTGAATATCAGGACCAGACTTTGAGAACCTTCCTTCATTCTTTCTTTCTCCCCCCCCCCCTCACCCCCCGGGCCGCCTCCTTCATAAGAGCAATCCTTCAAACACACTTCGGTACTGATCCTTCATCCAGATATCTGTGGGCACCTTTTGTTCTGCTCGAAGTCTATATTTGGCTTTCCTTCAATTGGTGCATTGTGGCCGGCAGTTTTGCTTTATAATCTCAACTAAGGGGCCAGCAAAGGTGGAACTCGAGCGCTTATGCCAAAGGGAGTGAAAGAAAAGACCGCCTCGCAAAAAAGAGGGATTCATCTTTTTCCTTCGCCTGCAGTTTCTTTCTTCCCCTGAGGATCTCTCTTCTCTCTGATGCAGTATCGAAGGTTCCTTCAGCTCAGTACGGAGTTATCACAAAGGTGGGTTTGGGGATCCTGCGTTCGAAGACGCCTTCCAGTGCCCTTTGACAATACTACTTTGTATGGAATCATCATCATCATCATCATCTCCTCCTACGCCTATTGACGCAAAGGGCCCCCACATGGCCAATTCAAATGGCCCGGTAAATTAGGTAATTATAAAAGAGCAAGTGCCTGTATGTACACACTCACACACACACACACACACACATATATATATATATATATATATGCATATATGTATATATATACACACACACATTTTATATATATATATATATATATATATATATATCCCGTCATGTTCAACAGCATTGCCAGACGTAGGTCTCTCCCCATCCATCGGGTAGGGGGGGGGGGGAAGAGTAGTCATACCCTGGCGAAATGGGTTACCCAGAGAGGTACACTGTGTTTGCGAGCGTTTGTCCATGTAAAAATATTTAACCATTATTTTTGACCGGTCGCGTACACTAGTAAAAATCTATATCTATACCTATCTATCTATTTTATATATATATATATATATATATATATCCATGGAACATAGCATGAATGAATGTCCTGAATGAATGACTAGACAAACAAGCAGCCCTGTTTAGAGGTCAAATGTGAAAATTAAAACGCAAACAACCTTTAACAAAAAGAGCTTAATCCACAACATATTAAAAGTAGGGTAACATCCGTAAAACCACGCACAGCTGTTAGTGTTTCTTCAATCTTAACCATATTAGGAACAGTCACATAATACACATTACTCGAAAAGTTAAAACTGGCGGTATTTGCTATATCCGTACATAAGATCTAACTTTACAGAATGATTTCCAGTCATGTTTCGATAAATAAAATCGTAATCCACCCATTACAGCCGCTCATAGAAAGTTCTTTGAAACAATAACCCCTTACCACTCTCTATGGTTAAGAACCAAACATGTACTTTTATAATGTGTACAAGACACATACTGCAAATACCTTTCGAATACACGGGAGTTAAGAGATAGAATTACGTACATAACATTGTTTCTTAAAAATTCAACTCCAATTTGCACCTATTTTCCTATGCCCATCCAATTAGATATAACACAAGCATAAAATATTTCAAATTTCTACCCTCATGTTGTCATTCTTAAAGAAGGCAATAGTGTAGATATAAAGGGAATGAACAAATATGTGTGATTGGAAGCACTTATGGAAACAAAAGAACAAAATATTGTAAGAAATATAAAAAAAAGAAATATCAAAGAACAGAGGAAGGGGGGGGGGGAGTCCAAAGTACATTAGTAAAAGGAAAAAACTTATACAAAAAATGGAGCAATCCAGTGATCACTGACCAGCAGAGGAAAAGCTGGATTTGTTGAGAGAGAGAGAGAGAGAGAGAGAGAGAGAGAGAGAGAGAGAGAGAGAGAATTACTCCCAAGCACCACCTTACAACTCTGACTATAAAAGAAAATTAAATCCATTTCAAATAGGTCAAAATTAACAACGGCCAAGATGTACGAATGGTCATACATGCATACATATTATACACACTGACGGACTGAAGGATGGATGGATACACACGGATGCTCAGACATAACATCCTGGAACTATTAGCGCCCGGCTAATACCCTGGACGTTAAATATGTAAATTGGCAACGAGCAGTACTCAACCGCCGTGGCTAGATTTATACACCCATGAAGTCCGCGTTCGACGCTCGATCTCCGATCATCCCGTTCTTGTTCTTTCGGGATTTGATCGGAGTCGTATTGCAGATCAAAAAGGCAAACCACGGCAACAGGGATCTGGAATACAAGAGTATGTAGGGGGAGGAGAAGGGGATAGAGGGAGCCCTTGTTTTGCCGTCCATCCGTAGTCGCTTTGGTGTCAAATACGGAGTGGGAGATTTAACAGGTTCCATGTCGGACGTCTTGAGAATTGTAGGGGCGAAGGGAGTAATGGAGAAGGAAGATAATAATTAGGGATGGCAAACTAGAATCCTCTCTCGGGCTTGGAAGGAGAGGTTAGAGGGAGAGGGGGAAACGGGGGAGTAGGGGGATAGATGAAGAGGTGGGGTCGAGCAAGAAGAAAAGATGAAAAGTACAGGTGAGCAAGCTTGAAGGAGAGTAAAAGGAGATGATCTGGGAAGGAAGAAAAGCGAGCAAGATTAGGGGAGGGGGTGGCCTTAAAAGTGTGGGGGGGAATGGAGGATGAGAGTCGCGGGGGTGTTGGGGGTGATGAAAATGATGATAATAGCAAGTCCAAAGGAGTTCTGGCCCTCATGCCGTATCTGTTCAGATGATAGCCCCGGCCACTACAATGAGCGATATAATGACAGGCGCTAGTTACAGGTTCGGCCAGATTTATCTTTAATTTATACGACAATGAGGCACAGTTCCGTTACGGGGGCCCAGAACTCGATCTAATTTATGGGACCATTATGGTAAACATGGCAGCGACTGGAGAGAGAGAGAGAGGAGGCCGTGATGGAACCCCGTTGGAACAAATGCTTTTTAAAACACACTGTCGAAATTCATCTCTAGGGAGGACCCACTGCACTTTCATCTATTAGCCCCTGCACTACAAGGAAGGAGAGAGAGAGAGAGAGAGAGAGAGAGAGAGAGAGAGAGAGAGAGAAAGCCGTTTTTATAAAGGCAAAATCAAACACACCAGAAAGAGTATTGCACTGGTAGGTAAATCTTGTATAATGGAATTCAATCATATTCATTAAAAAATAGAAAAAAAATCACTACTATATCAGACACTCGTATGTCGATTTTTTTTTATGACATCTGGCCAATTTAAAATCTGATACTTTTCTTTATGAAAAACTCTTCGAATGTTTCATGTTCTAGTTTTATTTATCTCTGAATTCAAGAAATAACATCAACAACTATTGCAAAAGCACACACACAAAAAGTAACTGATAAATATTGCTACAAGACCAAACATGGAATGTTAACTTAATTAAAAGAACTAACAATGTTCGTTTTCATTCACATAATTATATCAAATTGGTATTTAATAGAGAAATTTAAGTCCATTTAAAGAGGATTTTCTCCGCTTACGTTCACAATTAAGTACCAATGAACCTTGTGGGAAGTATGGCTGATTACTAGAATTTAAAGTATTTCCAATAAATAAATACCAAAGAAAATATCGTCGATCGCTGCAGGCCAGTTATTTACCATATAAAATAGCATTTTCTCACTGAGAGAGAGAGAGAGAAGAGAGAGAGAGAGAGAGAGAGAGAGAGAGAGAGAGTGGAAGGGGGCAGTTTCATAATAGAAAAATCAAAGAGAGAGAGAGAGAGAGAGAGAGAGAGAGAGAGAGAGGGGGCAGTTTCATAATGGCAAAATCAAAAAGAGAGAGAGAGAGAGAGAGAGAGAGAGAGAGAGAGAGAGAGAAGCTACAAGATTTCCTGGAAAGTATTACTTTTTTATTATCTCATTGAATATCACCCCCCTCCCCCCACCCCCGGGCCTCGACCCTTCATTTCGTTTGGCGCATCAAATATAGGAATGAGAAGTGTAGTGCCCCCAGATAGGGACGGGGTCAGGGAAAGATGGGAAAAGGAGGAAGATCCCGAACTTCGCCTAAAAGGTTATAGGTAAATGCCAATGAGTTATAGCCCCGGGTGGCTTCCGACGACGACAATGAGTAGTTAAGGCAGTTTGCCTTCCGTCGCCGGTAGCAATTACGATATTTGAGATCGTTAAGTGATTATGGAACCATTAGGAATCCATCGCGCTTAGAGCGCTGACGACTTCAAAAGCTGAGCTGTAATGAGATGAGGACGAATAACAATACAAAATGTTTTTGATTTGTCTATTTTTTTTTTAAACCCGTATACAGTGATGAATCTCAAGCGATCGAGAGGCTGCCTTTGTTTACGATTTAACTATCGGCTTTTGCCGACCGACCGACTGGCTTGCTGGCTGCTCCGAAGGCTGAATCCGGTACTCTCGCTGCTATCCATCATCGACAATGATGATAGCATTCCCGCTCAATGGGCCCATAAAGCAGCCTAATGCCACCCGATGCGGGCCCTAATTACCCCCCTTTTATGCTCCTGAGGCGCATCACTTTGGCAGACCTAAGACTGAGTCAGTGAACAGGGAGCAGCGGAGGGAGGTTGGAAGGGGGGGCAGGGGAGAGGGATGTTGTTTGAAGCTGAGAGATGGCACAAGAGGAGGACGGCGACCAGAAGGGAGCTGAGAGCCTGGCAGATACTACTGGAGGAGGAGGAGGAGGAGGAGGAGGAGGAGGAGGAGGAGGAGGAGGAGGAGGAGTTCTGAGAAGGGAAGGTGGCATATGAAAAATGGAGGGGATGATGATGGTAAAGGAACCTATTGGACCAATCACTGGGTAGAAGGATGTGGAGGGACGCCCTGATCCGAGAGAGAGAGAGAGAGAGAGAGAGAGAGAGAGAGAGAGAGAGAGCACTCAAAAAACTCATAAAACTGCTTTTATAACTTCTGATAGACGCTACCTAAAAACAGATACCAAACGAAAATGGCTACTGAGATAACACTCCTGTTAAGATATCTGGTCGAGAGTTTTGGGGGACACCTATTGTGATAATTTCTTGAAAAATTTGAAATTTTACACTTTAATACGAGACAGCCAATGAAATATCTCTTCAACTTTTATGAAGTTCATTCATATGCAATAAGAGTTACCAAACTTGAAAGTGTTTGGAAAATAACATTTAAAAATCAAGAGTGTAAAACAAAAAGGAACAGTCAAAATGTTAAGAATGTATCACACATCAATGGAAACCGAAATTGCAGTAAAATATCAGAGTCGTAGTAACCAATGGACATCTGGGGTACTCCGTGGCTGTTTCCCACTATATAATAATTTCCTTACAATTCGTTTTCCATTCCGCATTTGCAATGACTCCATAAAGATATACAAATTCCAGTTGATCCATAGAATTTTTTTTTAAAACATGCTCAGAAAAGCGTGACCTAATACGACCTCTATGTTGTCCAATGCTTAAAAGGACCAATTAAAGGCGATAGTTGGTGAAATTAAAAAGAAACCAGCAACTAATACAAGGATATAAGAGTAGAATATCATGTAGAAATCCCTGGAGGTTTATGAGAGTACATTAACCATTAATACAACCCAGTAAATAAAAAATACGAAAATTTCCCATAACCTAATATTCAGAAAGTCCCTTCAGATCCAAACGCGGCTCTGATCAAGTAGGCGTTTGTGACGGGCCGAGAGAAGATTGTGACTCAAAGGCAGTGTGAAAGCAACCGAGTAACTTTATTACAGAACATCCATATTTATATACATGAACTCCAGGCAAAAAGGGCACAAAAGACCTAACAGGCAATTTCATGTTCAACCGACACCGACACCGCACCGGTTAACAGTTAACGGTGAGAAAAACAGACATGTTATTTCAGGTCCTTATCAATGCGAGGGGAGAGCGAAGATACAAGCATAATATATACACAAAATGAAATGTCGTTACTATGTACGATCGTGTGACACACAGTTGGTACACGTTGCTAATCATATTTGGGTATAAGGCATGTTATGATTACTCTTGGAGAACCTTGCCTGATTTTCTTATTTTCAGACACATGCATGCTCTCTCTCTCTCTCTCTCTCTCTCTCTCTCTCTCTCTCTTTATTCATATATATATATACTGTATATATATACAGTATGTATGTATGCATATATATATATATAATATATGTATGTATATATATACATACACACATATATTACAGAACATTATATATATATATATATATATATTACACTGAAATTTCCAGTTTTATACTTCTCTGCCATCGTAAAATATCTTTGCGCTCCTCCTGTTACAACAAATGCCCTACAGGAACTGTCAAATCTCGCCTATTCTTCCCCTGATATCGATTAACAAGCAAGATCATAAAATCTTCTGTCGTAATAATTAACAACAAAGTTTACTGTCCATCACTCCATTTCCACACCGAATATTATAGCGAGTAGCTATGCAAGAACTGGCCACTAAATGTTAATAAAGTAAAAGTACTTTTTTTCATTATACAAAAAAGGTAGTTCTTTAATCTATATTTCAGGCTGTCAATTTAACAAATAACTCTTTATACTTCAACATTTGCAGCATCTGATTTAACCATTCGGGCGCTTTGATTTAAACACTAATATAATCAAAGATACAAAAAGAACATTAAATGATAACCTGCAAACTTCCATTTCTTTTGTCTCTCGAGAAGAATTTGCCATTAACCTATGACATGCAACAAGAAACGAGCTAAAATATACGAAGAGAAAGCTTGAAACCATAATAGGCCTATAATCAGTCAGGGAGCTGACAATCGAATGCTGACATTTCAAGAGTTCAACTAGATACAAATTAAGACAAGAGCACAAAAAGGACTAGAGGAAACAATAACTTCTTATCTCACATAAAACATGAAAAATATGGGAAATCGGTACGAGTGAAATACAATAGTGGGGAGAAAAACTCAAGAACTAGGCACTAATAATAGACCTGAATCGCACGGGTAGTTCATCAATACAGAACTTTCAAGCAGGCGAAACAATGAGACGTAATTATACCATGATGTGCGTGGTGTGTATTAATGTGTATATGTAATTGTGTGTGAATATATATGAATATGTATTTAGTTCTTTTCAACAATTGGCCGTTCCCATAACAAGGTTACACCAGACAACTAAAATTTGGTCACAACCAAATTAGTATTTCACGGCCGAGTCGGGGATGAACTCCATGGCCTATAAATACACACAAACATCTCAACATGATAATAGTTTTTAGGAAAAACCAAACCCCTAATTCAAGCAGTTGTCTGTGGAAGATGAAAAGATACCAGGGGAGTACAATTATTCAAATTGGAATGCGATGTTCCACTATTGGGAAAACTATATACCTTAAGACATGTAAACAACTCAATTGATTCACCTCTACTTTCAACAGCATTTTGTAGAACCTGACTCTTGTTCAAAATGCATTCGTATTTGGTAAATATTGTATTTTCAATATAACGTCAATTATAAAAGAATGATTAATTTATGAAAGAGCACTAATTTAATACAAACAAATTTACATACTACACAGTTAAAAAAAAAAACCCGTATTTTAATCGGAAATTCTCCGTAAAAATATACTGTCAGCCGTATTTCAGTAAAATACAAGCGACCGTACTTTTACGCTAATTAGTTATTATCTTTTACATGTTGGCGACCGTAATATCACTTCTTTACGTCAATATATCCGTTTTTAGAACGGTAAAAATCCTGTAATAAATGTTGCCAGCAAATTACCTTTTGTACATGTAAACTTGAGAGATGCATATACAACGGCGTTAGCGAAATATTTATTGTTTAACATACACTGTATATATAAATTTTTGCGAGTATATTCAGTAGTAGTCTATTTAATATATATAAAGCAAAAAGAGAAATTGTGATAACCCTCGGTCAGACTATAGCAAACGATGACATGACAAAAACTAACATTACTTGAGGCCTCAATTTGGTTTCCCTGACACTTGTGTGTCAAAGACACTACTTAATCCTAAATTGTTACTTCTTGAAAACAGTATAGCATTGCATCTTGCTTTTCCAACTAGGGTTGTAACTTAACTAGTAATAATATATATATACACAAAGGTGCGAGTGCGTCAAGAGAGAATTATTATTAATATCATTACTTGCTAAGCTACAACCATCGATGGAAAAGCAGGAGCTATAAACGCCAAGGGCTCCATCAGGGAAAATAGTCCAGTGAGGAAAGGAAATACGGAAACAAACCACAAGAGATGTTTAAGAATGGTAACATTAAAATAAATCTTTTTTATATAAACTATATAAACTTCAAAATAACAAGATGTAGAGAAATAAGATAGAATAGTGTGCCCGAGAGTACCCTGAAGCAAGAGAACTCTAACCCAAGACAGTGGAAGACTATGGTACAAAGGTGCAGAAAACAAAATATTTTCCCCGATCACCAACACGATATCATCCTCTTATCTTTTTTTCTTTCGCCTTCAAGGACCCTTTTACTACTTAATGCTCTTAAGAGACCACATCCTTAATGTAAAAATAATTGGCCCCAAAATTACCGTTTCAATCGTTTTATTGCTTGTCAACAACACGATGACGTCTGGACACGAACAAAGAATTCTGAATCTCGCTGACTTTTTATTCCCTGCAGATCCTCGGGGTTCATTTCACGATGGTAAAAAGTGCCCTGTTTCCACTGGTACTCAACAACGGTATTTTTACTTACAAATGAGTTTATACTTTCATAAGTGGTATCAGAAAATGTTTTAATTTGTTCTATAATAACAACAATACACTTCACACAACGAGACGGTGTTTGATATATATATATATATATATATATATATATACTTATATATATGTATATATGTTATATATATATATATATATATTATATATATATAATATATATATATATATATATATCCTGTCTCGGTTCACACCCAGGGAGAATAGTAATGTGTTGCTGAGAGTGGGTTCCCTGAGAGGTACACTCGGAAATAACACTACCCCACAAATTGGTGGAAGAGTTGAATCTGTGTGTGGGTGCGTGTGCATATCCACATAAATATCTAAGACGTCATTTTAGACAGCTCGGGTACACTAATAATAATAATAATAATAATAATAATAATAATAATAATAATAATAATAATAGTAATAATAATAATAATAATATTACAACTATATTAATAATAGGAACAATAATATTTATTAACTTATAACAGGAACCAAAATAATAAATATTACAGTTTACTAAAACTCAGTGCGATAAATTAAATAAATAAGTATAAATATTTGATGATAGAGTAATTAAATATGTCATCATTCACATAAATCAGGTCAACTAAATTATGACTTACCCTTGAATAAAGTAATTGAGCAACAACAATAAAAAACCCATATTCGAAGTAAATAAGATATTCCGAAACGCCCAAGTTCGGTAAAGCAAAGCTGAAAGGTCTAATTACCCTATTCAACATACATTTAGGAAACGGGGAGGGATGGGGGAAGGATGTGGGAGGGGGTAGGAGCATCCAGCCATCTATTTTGGCACAATCACGAAGCCATTATTTCCCCCTGCCATTTTTTGGAGAGCTCGGGAGCAACAGGACGTACAACAATACTCAGTAAGGAGCCGATAACTGCAATGGCACTTCTTGTGGTTCTCCAAGGGCTGCAGGAGTCAAGTGCGATTAACCACCTCGAGCTCTAACACCCCCCTCCCGACCCCTTCTCAAAAACCGGAAGCAAAAACCACTCCGTCATTTCCCCCAGAAGGAATGTATAGATGGTGAATGATGAGAAGAAAATGACAGAAAGAGCTCAAGAGATCACGCATATTCGTTGTATGACTCAATGATAAGCAAGATTGCATGCAATGGCTTCGAGAAAATAGAAATTCGTGTCTTTTATCGTAACATTTTGATCAAAGATGATCATTTCTGGCGCAGTTGTCCTATAATGTCAACAATGATCACTGGTATATGAAAGTAATGTTATCAAATTATTTAATATTATCTTTTAATCTCAAAATTGTTTCAATGGCTTTGGCTAAAAGATTTATTACACTGAAACATAATTGATCAAAGAAAGATGAAACACCGTAACAATCATTAATATAAGACTTTTAACTACTCCATTAAAATGTTGCTACTTATTTTAATCTGTTCAACAAATCTCAATATCTTAAAATATGGTCCACAAGTCAGACCTTATCGTTCTAAACCTTAAAAAGGAAGAGATGATGAATTACCGAGTAATGAAACGCTGCGAAAGTTTCACCATTCAATACCATCTCTTAACAAAAACGGATTTCAAATAAAGGTAACTTAAAAGAAGACGGAACTTAGATCTTGGCAAATATTGTTTGAAAGCGTCATATTTCTTTGGAAATGTCAGATAATATAAAGTTCCACGAATAAGATCTCGAAAAAAAAATTCAATATATTTGGTAGATTTTATATGATTATCTTGAACTATATTTACGCTAAAGATTTTTCCTAACAAAGTCATAATATATTTTAATATCATACTTAGTGGCAGAAGATATACTAACAATTGAAACTAAATATCATTTATCTAGATTCTAAATATACATATAGCCAACTAAAAATCTTATTCTGATTATAAATTATACACTAGAAAATTATAGAAATAAAAAACTTTAATTAACGGTTCAAAACTTTTCTTTCAAATGAAGACTAATGAACGCAAAACATGGCCGTGATAACGTTGATGGTAATATTTAACGATATTTTCCACTCATAAGCAATTCAAGGATTTTCTCTGCTCATTAATAGCAAATTATGAGCATAAATTACATTAAAGCATCACACTTGAAACTATCAAAACATCATGTGGTGTTCACAAGCAAAATCTTTCATATATCTGTGTTGCGAAAAACGAATGGCGAAAATTGGCAATATTTGAATAATTTCATGTCATGTATCCACTTTCGTTTTAAATTTAGCAATACTTCAATATTTTCATGAGTAATGTATCCACTTTCTTCTTTTTAAATTCAACAATATTTGAATAATTTCATGTGTCATGTATCCACTTTCTTCTTTTTCAGTTTAACAATATTTGAAAAATTCCACGTGTCATGTATACACTTTCTTTCTTTATAAATTTAGCAATATTTGAATAATTTCATGTGTCATGTATCCACTTTCCTTTTAAATTTCGTTTATTGAACTTCAACGAACATCTCAGGGACAGATATTCTACACCAAAATGTCAAATCTAAGAAATATAAAGGTTAACTTGAAATCATAGTTCAGCAATTTGTATAAATTAATCTTTTCATTCAACTCTAAAACTACTGATATTTTTTACAAACCCCAGCTATTGGTAACTATGCTAACTAAGGAAATAAGAATCATAGACTACAGATTTACATTTTTTTTTTCTAATTTCAGGGTAAACTTGTCTTCCACAAGATGTCAATCAATATTTAACCAATTTTTGAAGAAAGAATGTAATATATGCATACATAAGATTTTATATACATATAAAAAAATCATGAAATCCAGACATACGGGAATACTTTTCTATAATTGGATATTTTCATTCATTGTAAAAAAAAAAAAAAAAAAAAAAAAAAAGACTAGCATATATTTAACAGTATTTAGACTCAACATCTGGCAAATACAAGGTAAACAGGTGACATAATTGACAAAGCTATTTTCCAAACATTTGGAACGTCCTTTCAAATACTAAATCCCAGTAATGCTAACGAGGAATACTACACTAACGTTCTTCAGAGATGAAATAGAATTAAATAGCACTTCTTGAAAACACTAATAAAATTGTCAGTATGTGTTAATTGTAAAATATCTTCAGAATTAGTAAAATACATTTGGTCATATTCATATGAATACTTTTAAGTGTTATGAAATTAAGTATCTTATCTTTTAGTGTGTCTAGTAATGAAAAGTACTCCTCAAAAGTATTACATAATTTGGTAGCCAACATTCTTGGTATTTTAAGAGACAGAGAGAGGATGCCTTTGATAGAAGGCGTTGGAGAGAGAGAGAGAGAGAGAGAGAGAGAGAGAGAGAGAGAGAGAGAGAGAGAGAGAGAGAGAGAGAGAATAGCATAGTCATGAAATACAGTTTTGTAAAAAATTGTCAAATTCTCTCTCTCTCTCTCTCTCTCTCTCTCTCTCTCTCTCTCTCTCTCTCTCTCTCTCTCTCTCTCTCTCTCAATTTCGTGTCTATACCTTCTATTCCATATGAAACGTTGACTGGTATCACTCAAACACCCAAATTACATTTCAAATTCAATTATAACGATGAATAAATCGATCAGAAATTTGTGACTTCAGCCTACTTCAGGAATCCAATGCCCCTGGAATCAAGGTCTATAGAACTACGAAATTGATTAGGCTACTTGACCGAGGTAGCTCTTCTTGAAGATAATATTTGGAATCCATAGGGGATACTACATAAATCATTTGCGCAATATTTAGTTTTGCACTAAAACAATTGTCGTCTAGGAAGACACCTCTTCCAAATATTGATGTAATTAAAATTCAGGTGATGAAAATATTGCAGAAAATATTTTGATCGTGTAGGAAGTGAACTACAGAATAAGAATGAATTTCAGGTCATTTATGCTAGTTAGTTGAATTTCTATATACTTATAATGAACTGCATATATTCTTTTTAACCGCTACGCACTCCAGCACACAAAATATTGAGAAATGTAGAGACTCTTAAAAGGACGATTGAACATTAATATTGGGAATGACATAAAAGCAAAGGTTACACCAAACCAATAAAACCTGTGCAAGTGACTCAGAGCTAATGCCTTTTATTGCCGACGGATTTAATTAAAATCTTTTCAGTCTTTCTTTGGCTTTCAGCGTCAACGAGCTAAAATTTGCATTTTTTACAGACCCGTGAGTGACTAATTAATAAGGTCCTTAATTTCTGGCTAAAAGCCTAATTATGAATAATGCAAAATAAAACCATTAATGATGATGAATTTTGGGGGCTACGCAGGAATATCAAAAGGTTCCTGGCAGGTGACCTCGTCAATTTAAACTTTAGAAAATGACTTTTAGTCACATTTAGATACACATCACGCCAGAAATTCAATAACTCCCCGTTGTGGCTACAGTTAAATCTGTCTGGAAATTGTTTGTGAACTAAGGCTTTCTCTAACTTGAGAAAGCTAAAATACATATTCAACAGGAATATCTTATATTAATTGTCCAATACTCCTCTTGCAGTTAATTTATTTCTTTATTTTCTTTCCTCGCTGGGCTATTTTTCCTTGTTGGAGCCCTTGGGTTTATAGCATCCTGCTTTCCCAACTAGGGATGATGATGATGATAATGATATTAAATCTATTTATTACACTAGGTTTTCCTGTAATCAACACAAAGATAATGGTAGACACACCTACACAACCAAACAATGCTTCTGTCAATCTCCATAGATAATTCTTCACCAAGCCTTTTCTATATTCAACTTCAGATCTATTATTCTTCTATTTTGAGATTGGAAATTTTTTCCTGCTTTTGTATTCCAATTTCCACATTTTTCCTTCCTTTACTGGGTTAATGTATGGCTTACAGTACTTTTGAGTCACCCTCCAACATTTTCTCTCTCTCTCTCTCTCTCTCTCTCTCTCTCTCTCTCTCTCTCTCTCTAAATAATCCCCTCAGATAATCAAGCAGAGTCTGATTTTATTCGAGATAATTTCCATTATCAAATCCCACGAACCTTAAATGCATACAGCAAATGACGATCAAGTATAGTAAAAAGCTTTGACTGTTAAAAACATAAGTTTTAAAATGTATAATCATTAAGTAATTCAGAGAAAAAATTAATTTAAAATATCAAATATCAGTTTTAATTAATATCATTATCATAATTATCAAAGTTGCAAACCTACTATTTAAAGCATAACCCTATATGACAAAGGGCCCCATTAGAAGGCGTCCCATCACAGTATGGAAACAGACAAGTATAGAATGAACTATAATAAGAATTAAAAAAACCATAAAGATGAATAATGTTAAAATCAATGAGTAACAGATAATCTGTGTAAAAGAGACTTGTGTCGACCTGCTCAACATAAAAACTCGTGCACCAAGTTTAAAATTTTAAAGTTCCACAGATTCAACTGATAAATTAAGGTAGGAAGTTCACAGCCCCGATGAGAGGAATTCCATAATCCAAGAGAATCGGCCTACTTGGTCAGTATTTCAAAGACAAAAATGAGTAGGATATAAGGGCTCGAGTCTATAGACATCCTGAAACTGGTGTTAACTTCAACATTTATGTATCTTGTTTATATTCTGAAACATCCCTGAAAGTGGGCTCAGCAAACTTCCAGAACCTGATAACAACTTAACTTCTGCCAATCGTTTATGTGTTAACATCCCGAATCTAATGTCAACTCTCATCAATTTTGTATCTATTGATATCCTGAATCCGGTTTCAAAATCAATCTCTTTGTATCTTGCAGCTGTTGACATCTCGAATCTGACAAACTTTCATTCATCTAGACTGATATCATGAATCCGATTTCAAATCAGCCTCCACCTGTCAATCGTGTATCTGTTGACATCTCGAAATAGATGTCAAATTTCATCAACGTCGTATCTGTTGACATCCTGGATCTGATTTTTAAAATAAATATCCCTTAATCTTGCAATCGCCTAAAATGTTAAAATCCCAAAACTGAAATTAGCCTCTAAACGTGTATTACTTAACATCCTTCTAACTCTCAATCTTCTGATAGAAGACCATTTAATAATTCAGTGAAATATAATTTTCTATTATCATTCTAGACATTCCAACTAATGTACTTTACTAATACTCTAAAATTTAAAATTCTGCTGGTGCTATTAATAGCATCTTATTACACTAACTTATAGGGCCAACTTCTAGGCCTCTACCTCAGAAAACAGCTCATATAGGATTGCTTGCCGAACTGTCCAATTCAGGAACATGATAAATAATATGAATAAATAACCTCTGAAATTGTATGTATCTTTTGATTCAAGTTTCTTTTGACACCAGTGCTAAATGTTCATTACTTGACACTCGTGTCAAATGATTAATTGACAAAAGGGAACGCTGCCTAAGTAAGTGTTCGTTGCACATTGAATTGCATACATAAACTCTTAGCGGCATACTACTGAATTCCAAATAATTTTTCATACAAATATATAGTACATACTCAGAGAGAGAGAGAGAGAGAGAGAGAGAGAGAGAGAGAGAGAGAGAGAGAGAGAGAGAGAGAGAGAGAGAGAGAGAGAGAGAATTATTTATGAAATGAAAAAAAAATGTAACATAAATCAATAACGTCTTGTACATGAAGCCCCATTCAAAACTGGTCACATTTCCAAATGAAAACTCCAGCGATAAAGGTTCGCCATCAATCATGCGAAAACACACAATACCCTCATGTACATCTGCTCATGAAAATCCTTTGAGGACGTTCCTTGAGGCAATAAAATTCGAAAGCAACAACGGCCTTTCGATGTTGCTATCGAAAAACATCTATTTTCTTTGTTCCAATACTCCAGTGCAGGAGTCCTGGAGCAACGAAGCCGTTGCCTTCATTGCTAAAAAGATTCTCCCTCCGCCATCACCCATCCACCTCCGCCTCCAACTCCACCATCTCCAACAGTCGTCAGTGATTGACACACGTTACTGCTTCATTAGCATATCATGACCCCAACAGCAGTGTCAACGGGACCGCTTCCCACACGGCCGTTGCATGCCAATATGGAACTTAATCGCCGGAGAACATAACGATCAATATCGCCTGGAAGCGTGGTCAAGCAGGCGCTCATAAACCAATCATAACCGAAGAGCGCATGGACAGGGAATCGTAACCCTCGCAAATAACCCAAGCGATATCCGTCTTTATCAAGCCGCGTCCTAATGACCACATTAGCTCGCGTCGCCGGCCGCTCGGAGTTCGCAACACCAATTTTTCCATATAATTGTCCAAAGTGGAGTTCCCGGAGCGAGACTCGGCTAGACACCCGTTCATGCTGCACTCCAAAATAACTCCCCATAAACCGTACTATTCACTAACCCCGACATAAACATTATCATACAACGCCCCCCCCCCAACAACCTCATGTCTGCCTATCCCTTCCCTAAACTCTATCCTCTATCCCAGTCCACAGAATCTTCTACCCTTTCCATCCACGCTTCGTCCCTTACGTAATCTGTCCGTCAGCGTTCCTATTCAAAAGATTGCGTTTGAAGACTAATTGGTTAAAATGACGATTGGAAAAAAAAAACACACACATTATATCAGGAGTCTTTCCACTAAAATTAATTTCCACATTATCATACACAACCCTGGACATCACATGTCAAAAAATACATAACTTGAATGGGCATAAAACTGGATGGCTTATAAGATGTATTTGAATACATGGAGAATGTACACATATACAAGTATTATATTGTATATACACACATAATATATATATATATATATATATATATATATATATATATATATATATATATATATATATATATATATATATATATATATATCATACAACTAACAACTGCATATTATTACCGTTATTGCAAAATACTGTATGAACCCATTCAACTCGATGTCTTCAATGAAAAAAGGTAAAATTAGAAAGCATCATCTATTTGCATTGACATCACAGAGTTTAGGTCATCAGCGTACTAAAATGTAGTTTTATGGGCCAAGTATCACCCTTAAAAGGAAATAAGATATAAAAGGCTCTGGAAGAACTTTTACCACCCACACGAACCGATTACACATCGCTGTGTCGTCACCCCAGCCCCGAAGAATCGGGATTGGTAATACCATTACACATTATATTAATTACATATTATGCTTGTTGGAAGAGACTTGAGCCAAGAAATTTTTGAGTTGCCTCTTAATTAATTTCTATGTATTCTTATACGATATACACGATGAAGGCCTTCTGCGTGGGAATACCTTAACGCAGTGAAAGGGTTTGCGTATCGTTATGATCAGCAAGGCCGTACTAGTCAGGGCTACTCAATACTAGCTTGGTTTGCTGTGAGCGAGCAGACTAAAGTCTCATACCACTAATCCACAGTTTGTTGGCGTGGGGTTCACAACTAACCAAACCCCAGACATGTCTGAGGTATTTGTACTGTAGTGGACAAGAAATGACTACTTTTGTTGTTGTTGTTGCACAATAGAAAGAAATGTCGCCAGAAATTTAAGTTCAAACTTAGTATTTTTATGGTGAACAGGTTGACATGATTCTTTCTTCATTATTTATATATAACAATTCTATTTTAACGTTGTTACTGATCTTAAGATGTTTATTATATATCACTATTTACTTCTCATATATAGTTTATTTAATCTATTTCATTTCCTCACTTGACTGTTTTCCTATTGAGTCCTGGGGCTTGTAGCACCTTGCTTCTCCAACTAGGGTTGTGGCTAAGCTAATAATAATAATAATAATAATAATAACATAGATGCCAATTTTCTTCAGGAAGATTTAAACCACCGACTACTGAAGCACCAAACCAGATAAATCCGGTCAGCTACAATAGCTGTGAGTGGATTGAAGATTTGGATCTGTGCTCCAGTGGTTTGCAGCACATGTCCCTAAAACGAAGACTTTTGTTAGCACACATCTTTATATATAAACATTATAACAAGGATGTCGGAGGCCATATACTTCACCTTATTCAGAGATTTCGCTAAGACAGAAGAACACGAGCAATCGTTATCAGTTTCTTTACAAGAGACCAGTTACAGAGAACAACATTGGTAGTGATGTACAGAGAGCTTAAATTCCCTATTAGCCACTCAATAAATCACCTGGACTCTTTAAGCGACTCTACTTTTGGTAGAGTAAAAAATAACGTTCAACACCTCATTACCTATCGCTTTAAGTATTATTCACTTTCTCAAAATATAGAATAAACAAGTTGATAGACTTAACAAACAGATGTGGAGCAAACATTCAAGTGGCAGACAAAAAATCACAATCATAAGATTTGGTTTAATACGACCTATGCCATCACACTTACATGATGTTAAAAGTAGAAAAGTAGATAAAAATGCCAGATATTGACCTGTCGACTTCCCCATCTCCAACCAAGTTCATGCTCTATACTGATGTGCTTGATGATCCTAATAATTAGCAACCCTTATAAGCAGGCCTACTTACAACTCCAAGCTTTATTTATCATAAAGCCTCATCAACAAGTAACATGCTGCCAGATATTTTATTACTGGTGCTTTTTTCTCCCTAAAATTGGTAATGATTTGGCTCATGACCAACGTAACCAATACCAGCAACACAACAACATAAACAAATTAAGCCATTTCTAGTCCACTGCAGAACAAATTCATAGTTGAGATTTGGCCACTCTTCATCACCACGCTGACCAGTGTGAATTTGTGCTGGTGGGAAATTTTAGTCTGATCGCTTGTATCAAACCAACCTAGTATGGGTGGCCCTGACTAGTACAGCTTTGCTAATCATGGGGATATGCAAACCATTTCATCACGTTAAGGTATCCCCACTCGAAAGCCAACTAATAAAGATAATTCCAAATATACAAGCCAAGTGGCACTTAAAAAAGTAAATATTCATTATCAAGTAAATATTTCAGACCAACTAAATAATTCTGGCCGAGCAAATACTTCATGACAAGAAAATATGTCAGACCAACAAAATGTTTCAAAGCAAGCAAATACTTCAGCTAACCAAATATTTCAAGACACATAAATATTTCAGACCAACAAAATTTCGTGCCTAGTAAATGTTTCAGAATAACAAAAATGTTTCATGGCAAGAGTATATTACACCTAATAAAATATTTCAGACTAACCAAATACCAGTCCAGCAAATATTTCACACAAAATATTCAGCGACAAGTAAATATTTCTCGACAAAACTAAAAAAGTTTACGTACAATCCAACAGCACTAACATCAAAATCTGCACCTTTAGAAAACGTACCCAATTCCCTGAAGGAGCTAATGAGTCCAAACCCCAGGCTCCAGTTAACACAGAGCATAATATTTTCAGAGCCTTTAATTTAATTGGAATTTTCTGCATCGCCTTCCGGGCCTTAGGCATACATTTAGTGGGAGCTAATAGCTCTGAAAAGGGGAAACATCCATATTCGACTGCAAAGTCCTTACCAGAGATCTTTTGATCCTTGTAAAACTGTGGAAGTCTTCTTGCCATATAATTTTTTATTAGAAGAAATTATTCTTAAGTTATATTCCTTCAGTTGAAAAAATGTGTGATAGATAGGAACAGGTCTCTGAAGCCTTCTTATTTCTGAAGCAGAGCACTGGTCTTGTAAACCAGGAGTCGAGAGTTTGATTCTCTCAGGGGGCAAATGGCATTCCTTAGAAAACTTTTATTCCCCTAAATTTATTACATTACTTCAGTTTTGAAAGTGTTAAGTGAGAGATAGAGAACAGATGTCTGAAGCCTTCTTAGCTCAGAGGCAGAGCACTGGTCTTGTAAACCAGGGGTTCAGAGTTCAGGGCAAATGGCATTCCTTGGAAAACTTTTATACACCTAAAGTTATTACACTCCTTCAGTTGTGAAAGTGTTAAGTGATAGATGCAAAACAGTTGTCTGAAGCCTTCTTAGCTCAGACGAAAAGCCCTTGTCTTGTAAACCTGGAGTCGAGAGTTCGATTCTCTCAGTGGGCAAATGCCAATCCTTAGAAAACTTTTATTCCCTTGAAGTTATTACATTCATTTAGTTGTGAAAGTGCTAAGTGATATATAGAGAACAGGTGTCTGAAGCCTTCTTAGCCCAGAGGCAGAGCACTGGTCTCGTAAACCAGGGGTCGAGAGTACGATTCTCTCAGGGGGTAAAAAGCATTCTTTAGAAAACTTTTATTCCCCTAAAGTTATTACTAACCTTTAGTTGTGAAATGTTAAGTGATAGAGATCAGGTATCTGAAGCCTTCTTAGCTCAGAGGCAGAGCACTGGTCTTGTAAACCAGGGGTTGAGAGTTCAATTATCTAAGGGGGCAAATTGTATTCCTTAGAAAACTTTTATTGCTCTAAAGTTATTACATTCCTTCAGTTGTGAAAGTGTTAAGTGATAGATAGAGAACAGGTGTCTGAAGCCTTCTTAGCTCAGAGGCAGAGCACTGGTCTTGTAAACCAGGGGTCGAGAGTTCGATTCTCTCAGGGGGCAAATGACATTTCATAGAAAACTTTTATTCCACTGAAGATATTACATTCTTTCAGTTTTGAAAGGGTTACGTGATATATAGGGACCAGGTGTCTGAAGCCTTCTTAGCTCAGAGGCAGAGCACTGGTCTTGTAAACCAGGGGTCGGGAGTTCGATTCTCTGAAGGGGCAAATGGCATTCCTTAGAAAACTATTATTCCACTGAAGTTGTTACATTCCTTCAATTTTGAAAGAGTTGAGTGAGAGAGCAAACAGGTGTCTAAAACCTTCTTATCTAAGAGGCAGAGCACTCGTCTTCTATACCAGGAGTCGAGACTTCGATTCTCTCAGGGGGCATATGGTATTCTTTAGAAAACTTTTATTCTTCTGAAGTTATCACATTCCAACTGTTGTGAAAGTGTTGAATGATAGATAGAAAACAGGTATCTGAAGCCTTCTTAGCCCAGAGGCAGAGCACTGATCTTGTAAACCAAGGGTGGAGAGTTTGATTCTCTCAAGGGGCAAATGGCATACCTTAGAAAACTTTTATTCTCCTGAAGTTCCTACATTCCAACTGTTGTGAAAATGTTGAGTGATAGATAGAGAACAGGTGCTTGAAGCCTTCTTAGCTCAGGGGCAGAGCACCGGTCTTGTAAACCAGGGGGGGGGGGAGAGTTTGATTCTCTGAGGGCAATTGTATTCCTTAGAAAACTTTTATTCCACTGAAGTTGTTACATTCCTTCAATTTTGAAAGTGTTGAGTGAGAGAGAACAGGTGTCTAAAACCTTCTTATCTCAGAGGCAGAGCACTCGTCTTCTATACCAAGAGTCGAGACTTCGATTCTCTCAAGGGGCAAATGGCATTCCTTAGAAAACTTTTAATCCTCTGAAGTTATTAAATTCCTTCAGTTGTGAAAGTCTTAAGAAGTGATAGAGAACATGTGTCTGAAGCCTTCTTAGCTCAGAGGCAGAGCACTGGTCTCGTAAACCAGGGGTCGAGAGTTCGATTCTCTCAGAGGGCAAATTGTATTCCTTAAAAGACTTTTATTACACCGAAGTTGTTACATTCCTTCAGTTATGAAAGAGTCAAGTGATAGATAGAGAACAGGTGTCTGAAGCCTTCTTAGCTCAGAGGCAGAGCACTGGTCTTGTATACCAGGGGTGGATAGTTTGATTCTCTCAGGGGGCAAATGGCATTCCTTAGAAAACTTTTAATCCTCTGAAGTTATTAAATTCCTTCAGTTGTGAAAGTCTTAAGAAGTGTTAGAGAACATGTGTCTGAAGCCTTCTTAGCTCAGAGGCAGAGCACTGGTCTCGTAAACCAGGGGTCGAGAGTTCGATTCTCTCAGAGGGCAAATTGTATTCCTTAAAAGACTTTTATTACACTGAAGTTGTTACATTCCTTCAGTTACGAAAGAGTGAAGTGATAGATAGAGAACAGGTGTCTGAAGCCTTCTTAGCTCAGAGGCAGATCACTGGTCTTGTAAACCAGGGGTCGCGAGTTCGATGCTCTCAGAGGGCAAATTGCATTCCTTAGAAATCTTTTATTCCTCTGAAGATATTATATTCCTTCAGATACGAAAGAGTTAAGTGAAAGATAGAGAACATGTGTCTGAAGCCTTCTTAAATCAAAGGCAGAGCACTGGTCTTGTAAACCAGGGGTCGAGAGTTTGATTCTCTCAGGGGGCAAATGGCATTCCTTAGAAAACTTTTAATCCTCTGAAGTTATTACATTCCTTCTGTTACGAAAGAGTTAAGTAACAGATAGAGAACAGGTGTCTGAAGCCTTCTTAGCTCAGAGGCAGAGCACTGGTCTTGTAAACCAGGGGTCGAGAGTTCGATTCTCTCAGAGGGCAAATTGCATTCCTTTGAAATCTTTTAATACTCTGAAGTTATTATATTCCTTCAGTTACGAAATAGTTAAGTGATAGATAGAGAACAGGTGTCTGAAGCCTTCTTAGCTCAGAGGCAGAGCACTGGTCTTGTAAACCAGGGGTCGAGAGTTCGATTCTCTCAGAGGGCAAATTGCATTCCTTAGAAATCTTTTATTCCTTTGAAGTTATTAAATTCCTTCAGTTACGAAAGAGTTAAGTAATAGATAGAGAACAGGTGTCTGAAGCCTTCTTAGCTCAGAGGCAGAGCACTGGTCTCGTAAACCAGGGGTCAAGATTTCGATTCTCTCAGAGGGCAAATTGCATTCTTTGGAAATCTTTTACTCCTCTGAAGTTATTACATTCCTTCAGTTATGAAAGAGTTAAGTAATAGATAGAGAACAGGTGTCTGAAGCCTTCTTAGCTCAGAGGCCGAGCACTGGTCTTGTAAACCAGGGGTCGAGATTTCGATTCTCTCAGAGGGCAAATTGCATTCTTTAGAAATCTTTTATTCCTCTGAAGTTATTACATTCCTTCAGTTATGAAAGAGTTAAGTAATAGATAGAGAACAGGTGTCTGAAGCCTTCTTAGCTCATAGGCAGAGAACTGGTCTTGTAAACCAGGGGTCGAGAGTTCGATTCTCTCAGAGGGCAAATTGCATTCCTTTGAAATCTTTTAATACTCTGAAGTTATTATATTCCTTCAGTTACGAAATAGTTAAGTGATAGATAGAGAACAGGTGTCTGAAGCCTTCTTAGCTCAGGGGCAGAGCACTGGTCTCGTAAACCAGGGGTCGAGAGTTCGATTCTCTCAGAGGGCAAATTGCATTCCTTTGAAATCTTTTAATACTCTGAAATTATTATATTCCTTCAGTTACGAAAGAGTCAAGTGATAGATAGAGAACATGTGTCTGAAGCCTTCTTAGCTCAGGGGCAGAGCACTGGTCTCGTAAACCAGGGGTCGAGAGTTCGATTCTCTCAGAGGGCAAATGGCATTCCTTTGAAATCTTTTAATACTCTGAAGTTATTACATTCCTTCAGTTATGAAAGAGTTAAGTGATAGATAGAAAACAAGTGTCTGAAGCCTTCTTACCTCAGAGGCAGAGCACTGGTCTTGTAAACCAGGGGTCGAGAGTTCGTTTCTCTCAGGGGGCAAATGGCATTCCTTCGAAAACTTTTAATACTCTGAAGTTATTACATTCCTTCAGTTACGAAAGAGTTTAAGTGATAGAGAACAGGTGTCTGAAGCCTTCTTAGCTCAGAGGCAGAGCACTGGTCTTGTAAACCAGGGGTCGAGAGTTCGATTCTCTCAGAGGGCAAATTGCATTCCTTAGAAAACTTTTTATCCTCTGAAGTTATTACATTCCTTCAGTTACGAAAGAGTTAAGTGATAGAGAACAGGTGTCCGAAGCCTTCTTAGCTCAGAGGCAGAGCACTGATCTTGTAAACCAGGGGTCGAGAGATTGATTCTCTCAGAGGGCAAATGGCATTCCTTCGAAAACTTTTTATCCTCTGAAGTTATTACATTCCTTCAGTTACGAAAGAGTTTAAGTGATAGAGAACAGGTGTCTGAAGCCTTCTTAGCTCAGAGGCAGAGCACTGGTCTTGTAAACCAGGGGTCGAGAGTTCGATTCTCTCAGAGGGCAAATGGCATTCTTTCGAAAACTTTTTATCCTCTGAAGTTATTACATTCCTTCAGTTACGAAAGAGTTAAGTGATAGAGAACAGGTGTCTGAAGCCTTCTTAGCTCAGAGGCAGAGCACTGGTCTTGTAAACCAGGGGTCGAGAGTTCGATTCTCTCAGAGGGCAAATGGCATTCCTTTGAAAACTTTTTATCCTTTCAAGTTATTACATTCCTTCAGTTACGAAAGAGTTAAGTGATAGAGAACAGGTGTCTGAAGCCTTCTTAGCTCAGAGGCAGAGCACTGGTCTTGTAAACCAGGGGTCGAGAGTTCGATTCTCTCAGAGGGCAAATGGCATTCCTCAAAAAACTTTTAACCCTCTGAAGTTATTACATTCCTTCAGTTACAAAAGAGTTAAGTGATAGAGAACAGGTGTCTGAAGCCTTCTTAGCTCAGAGGCAGAGCACTGGTCTTGTAAACCAGGGGTCGAGAGTTTGATTCTCTCAGAGGGCAAATGGCATTCCTTCAAAAACTTTTAACCCTCTGAAGTTATTACATTCCTTCAGTTACGAAAGAGTTAAGTGATAGAGAACAGGTGTCTGAAGCCTTCTTAGCTCAGCGGCAGAGCACTGGTCTTGTAAACCAGGGGTCGAGAGTTCGATTCTCTCAGAGGGCAAATGGCATTCCTTCGAAAACTTTTTATCCTCTGAAGTTATTACATTCCTTCAGTTACGAAAGAGTTAAGTGATAGAGAACAGGTGTCTGAAGCCTTCTTAGCTCAGAGGCCGAGCACTGGTCTTGTAAACCAGGGGTCGAGAGTTCGATTCTCTCAGAGGGCAAATGGCATTCCTTCGAAAACTTTTTATCCTCTGAAGTTATTACATTCCTTCAGTTACGAAAGAGTTAAGTGATAGAGAACAGGCGTCTGAAGCCTTCTGAGCTGAGAGGCAGAGCACTGGTCTTGTAAACCAGGGGTCGAGAGTTCAATTCTCTCAGAGGGCAAATGGCATTCCTTCGAAAACTTTTTATCCTCTAAAGTTATTACATTCCTTCAGTTACGAAAGAGTTAAGTGATAGAGAACAGGTGTCTGAAGCCTTCTTAGCTCAGGGGCAGAGCACTGGTCTTGTAAACCAGGGGTCGAGAGTTCGATTCTCTCAAGAGGGCAAATGGCATTCCTTCGAAAACTTTATATCCTCTAAAGTTATTACATTCCTTCAGTTACGAAAGAGTTAAGTGATAGAGAACAGGTGTCTGAAGCCTTCTTAGCTCAGAGGCAGAGCACTGGTCTTGTAAACCAGGGGTCGAGAGTTCGATTCTCTCAGAGGGCAAATTGCATTCCTTAGAAAACTTTTAATCCTCTGAAGTTATTACATTCCTTCTGTTACGAAAGAGTTTAAGTGATAGAGAACAGGTGTCTGAAGCCTTCTTAGCTCAGAGGCAGAGCACTGGTCTTGTAAACCAGGGGTCGAGAGTTCGATTCTCTCAAGAGGGCAAATTGCATTCCTTAGAAAACTTTTTATCCTCTGAAGTTATTACATTCCTTCAGTTACGAAAGAGTTAAGTGATAGAGAACAGGTGTCTGAAGCCTTCTTAGCTCAGAGGCAGAGCACTGGTCTTGTAAACCAGGGGTCGAGAGTTCGATTCTCTCAGAGGGCAAATTGCATTCCTTAGAAAACTTTTAACCCTCTGAAGTTATTACATTCCTTCAGTTACGAAAGAGTTAAGTGATAGATAGAGAACAGGTGTCTGAAGCCTTCTTTGCTCAGGGGCAGAGCACTGGTCTTGTAAACCAGGGGTCGAGAGTTCGATTCTCTCAGAGCGCAAATTGCATTCCTTAGAAAACTTTTAATCCTCTGAAGTTATTATATTCCTTCAGTTACGAAAGAGTTAAGTGATAGATAGAGAACAGGTGTCTGAAGCCTTCTTAGCTCAGAGGCAGAGCACTGGTCTTGTAAACCAGGGGTCGAGAGTTCGATTCTCTCAGAGGGCAAATTGCATTCCTTAGAAATCTTTTAATCCTCTGAAGTTATTATATTCCTTCAGTTACGAAAGAGTCAAGTGATAGATAGAGAACAGGTGTCTGAAGCCTTCTTAGCTCAGGGGCAGAGCACTGGTCTTGTAAACCAGGGGTCGAGAGTTCGATTCTCTCAGAGGGCAAATTGCATTCCTTAGAAAACTTTTTATCCTCTGAAGTTATTACATTCCTTCAGTTACGAAAGAGTTAAGTGATAGAGAACAGGTGTCTGAAGCCTTCTTAGCTCTGAGGCAGAGCACTGGTCTTGTAAACCAGGGGTCGAGAGTTCGATTCTCTCAGAGGGCAAATTGCATTCCTTAGAAAACTTTTAATCCTCTGAAGTTATTACATTCCTTCTGTTACGAAAGAGTTAAGGGATAGAGAACAGGTGCCTGAAGCCTTCTTAGCTCAGAGGCAGAGCACTGGTCTTGTAAACCAGGGGTCGAGAGTTCGATTCTATCAGAGGGCAAATTGCATTCCTTAGAAAACTTTAAATCCTCTGAAGTTATTATATTCCTTCAGTTATAAAAGAGTTAGGTGAAAGATAGAGAACATGTGTCTGAAGCCTTCTTAGCTCAGAGGCAGAGCACTGGTCTTGTAAACCAGGGGTCGAGAGTTCGATTCTCTCAGGGGGCAAATGGCATTCCTTAGAAATATTTTAATCCTCTGAAGTTATTACATTCCTTCAGTTACGAAAGAGTCAAGTGATAGATAGAGAACAGGTGTCTGAAGCCTTCTTAGCTCAGAGGCAGAGCACTGGTCTTGTAAACCAGGGGTCGAGAGTTCGATTCTCTCAGAGGGCAAATTGCATTCCTCAGAAAACTTTTAATCCTCTGAAGTTATTACATTCCTTCAGTTATGAAAGAGTTAAGTGATAGATAGAGAACAGGTGTCTGAAGCCTTCTTAGCTCAGAGGCAGAGCACTGGTCTTGTAAACCAGGGGTCGAGAGTTCGATTCTCTCAGAGGGCAAATTGCATTCCTTAAAAATCTTTTAATCCTCTGAAGTTATCACATTCCTTCAGTTACGAAAGAGTCAAGTGATAGATAGAGAACAGGTGTCTGAAGCCTTCTTAGCTCAGAGGCAGAGCACTGGTCCTGTAAACCAGGGGTCGAAAGTTCGATTCTCTCAGAGGGCAAATTGCATTCCTTAGAAAACTTTTAATCCTCTGAAGTTATTACATTCCTTCAGTTACGAAAGAGTTAAGTGATAGATAGAGAACAGGTGTCTGAAGCCTTCTTAGCTCAGAGGCAGAGCACTGGTCTTGTAAACCAGGGGTCGAGAGTTCGATTCTCTCAGAGGGCAAATTGCATTCCTTAGAAAACTTTTAACCCTCTGAAGTTATCACATTCCTTCAGTTACGAAAGAGTTAAGTGATAGATAGAGAACAGGTGTCTGAAGCCTTCTTAGCTCAGAGGCAGAGCACTGGTCTTGTAAACCAGGGGTCGAGAGTTCGATTCTCTCAGAGGGCAAATGGCATTCCTTAAAAAACTTTTAATCCTCTGAAGTTATTATATTCCTTCAGTTACGAAAGAGTTAAGTGATAGATAGAGAACAGGTGTCTGAAGCCTTCTTAGCTCAGGGGCAGAGCACTGGTCTTGTAAACCAGGGGTCGAGAGTTCGATTCTCTCAGAGGGCAAATTGCATTCCTTAGAAATCTTTTAATCTTCTGAAGTTATTACATTCCTTCAGTTACGAAAGAGTTAAGTAATAGATAGAGAACAGGTGTCTGAAGCCTTCTTAGCTCAGAGGCAGAGCTCTGGTCTTGTAAACCAGGGGTCGAGAGTTCGATTCTCTCAGAGGGCAAATTGCATTCCTTAGAAATCTTTTAATCTTCTGAAGTTATTACATTCCTTCAGTTACGAAAGAGTTAAGTAATAGATAGAGAACAGGTGTCTGAAGCCTTCTTAGCTCAGAGGCAGAGCTCTGGTCTTGTAAACCAGGGGTGGAGAGTTCGATTACCTCGGGGAGCAAATGGCATTCCTTAGAAAACTTTTATTCCCTTGAAGTTATTACATTCCTTCAGTTGTGAAAGTGTTAAGTGATAGATAAAACAGTATTGAATTCCCAAATTAGTCTGAGAAGACGTGTGCTGGGTTCCGTGAGCACGTACCGTCAGATTTGCTAAAGTGGTCTCGGTCGTTTACGGTAAAAATAAATATCTCATATTTTTTAACAAAACGAGCGTGTAATTACGCTTGCAGCCGGCCTCATTAATGACATCGGAGATATTTCAAATAAGGGGGGGGGGAATATGACTCCTGCATACGTTTTTGGTTACAGAGAAATAGTTAAGGATGTAAGTGATTTGATTTATTCAGTAGTTGAACACCTCTCTCATCAAATTAATATACAAAATTTTAATTATTTCTATATTTACCGACATTATTGATGAAACAAACCTATCGGAAATCCTCCAATTAATTACTAAAACACTACAATGAGAATAATGTTTACATAATTATTTAGCTAAACACATTCAGCAATATCAAGATGCCGAAAGTTTCAATAGTAACTTTATACAAATGCAAGTCACAGTCCAATGAGTAAACACATATGTGCAGGATATATTGAAAATTAAGAAAATCCATGAGTCGTCTTTGTATGGCAATCCTTGTTTTCTAAATATATCAAATATACCCAAAGTCTGGGGATTATATCGTCAATTGATACAGCCTGTAAACTCCAACGACATAAGAAGGTCCCAATGTCTTCAAGACAACAGATATTCTAATACAGAGGGCGATGAACTGGAAAAGTTGTGGGGTTTGTGGTACATTACGGTTTACCTGGTGTAGGAGAAGGGGAGGGGAAGGGAAGGGGTGGCGAGAGGGAGGGGAACAGAAGAAGCTTTCGTGCAAAGGTACATTTAAAACAGAAGGCGATGGAAACGACTCAACGAACGAATTTTGTGTTCAATGACAACCAGAGTGACAAGGAACAAAAGAAAAAAATGCCATCTGCTGCTGCCTTCAAGATAGGATTGGATTGATTTATAAATTTTGGCTAATAATGAAAGCCCCGGTGCCGGGGCGGTCATTCAGCATTAAGAACGTCTGAGGGAAAACCAAAGTTATACTGTAAAGTAGCAAGAGAAGTTGGACAGCACGATGAAAGAAAGAAAGTAGGAGGCTGCTTCTGCTACCCCCAAAGGCTCATGTCCCAAGGCAGGCACAGAAGTTTCCCTGGCAAGGTTTAAAGAAGAGGATACGCGTTATATTACTCGTCCGTAATGGCTGCAACGTGATGCTATATCATTATCGCAATTGCTGTTTGAATATGAACATCTCCATCTCGCCTCCAGCTCTTGTTCTCTCCCGCCATT
>NC_090736.1:65263673-65281173 GCF_036898095.1 Palaemon carinicauda | reverse complement strand
ATATATATATATATGTATATACACACACATATATATATGCATATATATATATATACATATACATACATAATATAATATATATTTATATATAAATTTATATATATATATATATATATATATATATATATATATATATATATATATATATAAACATATATAAATATATATACGCATGTGTGCGTGTTTGTGTGTGCATTTGTGCGTAATAAAGATATCGCAAGGCTAAGTAGAACGGCTAGATGTAAAGCACGTGCAATGAAAACTACGCTTAAAACAGGCCTCAGTTCGACCCGAGTCCATAAACCTTCCCTGAATAACGTTCCATTTAAATGTTTGCATTAAACGGTTCTTGAGATGTTTCGTGCAAGTCACTTATTGCGTTTTTATTGTCTCATTCTTCATCTCCAACGTTCAAATGACACATGGAAATCAGCTATCCTAAGCGTTTCCATTAATCATGACATTTACTATGGCACCATCATTTAAAAGAAATACCTGATATATAGGGTGGTATATCGTGTTCGTGTAGGAGCAAATACATACATACATACATACATACATACATACACTGTATATATAATTATAAATATGTATATATACTGTATATTTGTGCATAGAAATCACAACAGCTGGCAAGTGATGATTATAAATTGTGTACCATAGCCACGTTAATATATGTGTGTGTATATATATATATATATATATATATATATTATATATATATATATATATATAATATAGAATGTCACAATGTTATTATCCTTTTTTCCTTAAACATGATAAAATATTAAATATGTCATGCATTAAAAGCAGGAACAGGCCCCAAACATCAATATAGAACAAAAGAAGAAAAAATCCCAAGAAAAAAAAAGAAAGAAAAAGTATAAAATCAGTCGAAGGGCGAAGGAGATCCAACAACTACAGACTATCCTCATATTGACAGCGTCTGACCAATCAGCAATGGCACCAGACAAGAGGGTTTCGGTGATTGGCCGGTGGGAAGGCGCTTGAAGATGGATTCTCTTGATGATACCTTAATCATTGTTATTACTGACGGACGGGGCCACAATCTCTCGGCCATTCCATAACCCGCCCCCCCTATCCCCCAAGCCACCCGCCCCTAGGAGGGCCCAACCCATCCCCTCAAACCCACATCATCCTTGCAACGAATGGCGTCTTTTGGCTAAGGACTGGTTCCACTTATCCGAAGCACGAACAATTGAACTCTATAAGTGAAAAAAGGATGATGGTTCGATGTAATGAAGAGAGAAAATGTCAGACATTATTACACTTAGGGAATGTAATAAAGATCTTTGGAAAGCAGACGGAGACGGTCCATGTGGAGGAAAGTTGGCAACTGCCAAAGCTTATTACTTTCAACCTGTTAATTTTAACAATAATGGCGCTCTCTCTCTCTCTCTCTCTCTCTCTCTCTCTCTCTCTCTGGCTGGGGGCTAGGCTCGAACCCGAAAAAAAAATTATTTGATTCTCAAATTAGACGATTTTGAACCCAAGAGAGGATTAAGATACAGGTTATGAGTAGACTTGTTGGACACGGGCACAAATATTATCTCTCTCTCTCTCTCTCTCTCTCTCTCTCTCTCTCTCTCACACACACACACACACACACACACACATATATATATATATATATATATACATATATATATATATATATATATAATACTACGACCATTGGAAAACTAAAATATGACGATTAGATAGAAATTGTTGCATTAAACAAATTATGAGAGGTAGCTTTCTATACAAAGGTATTATTCGCGTGTGTGAATAAATAATGGACTTAGAATATATATATATATATATATATATATATATATATATATATATATATATATATATATATATATATATATATATATATATATATATATAATATATATACATATATATATATATATATATATACATATATATATATATATATATATATAATATATATATATATATATAGCTATCACGTAGGTGTGTAAAATTGAACGAGTTCACGGTTGTAGATGCTACCTGTCTTTTAGAACTAGGCATGTTGCGCTTGGACGCCCACCGGAACAACGGATACGGTTCCTAATTGCGTTCTCCTCAAGGTCACAATATCAATTACACAATGCAACAAAGACATTTGATCTTTGTTCTTTCTTTCTTTCTTTCTTTGAGAGGAAGGTTCTATTGGTAACGTAATATATATTATAAGATCCTAGGGAAAATCATTCATCTCTTTTCAACAGAGGGTTATATTTCTAAAGTGAATTATTAAAATGATGATAATAAAAATATAAATTAAAATAATAATAATAATAATAGTAATAGTAATAATAATAATAATAATAATAACGGTACTAATAATAATAATAATAATAATTATTATTATTATTATTATTATTATTATTATATATAAACATAGAATCTAATGGAATGGAAACTCCCTCCGAATATGAAAAATGTAAAAAAGTAAAATTAATTATATAAAAAAACGAGGGTGATAATTACATACTAATACAAAGAACCACAAAATTGTGACAACTCTATCACAAACAGGACTATGAAAGGTATGGAGGCAAGAGCACCAGCAAAGTTGGGAAAAACAATGGTGATATAGACACCAATTTCCTCGATTTTCCTTAATTTATAAATCCTGCAGTACATAAAATACATCAACGAAAGGTCTGTCAGCATGCAAGACAATGCCAAGACCTAAGGGATGTAATATTTTCATAAGGAGATCTTGTTACATATAAGATTTAAGAATTGAAAAAGGTTATAGTTTATTGGCAAAGAACTAGAATTCCACTTGTTTTACTCGGAAGAAATTAAGATATAATAGTTTCTCTTGAGACAAGACAACTTTCTTTTAAGAAAGAGTAGACAGGATCTAAAGAAGTTTGTTAGTAGCAGCAGCAATTTAGGCTACGAATGATTCTTATGCCATTTCTCTTCAACATTATCAAAAGAAGGAGAGTTACCAGCCCAATGAGACAAGCTTGATGCTGCAAAGTTGGCCCCAAAATTTATTTTAGATATTAAATCTAATACAAAATATAATCATATGATATCTATAAGAAATATAAGAGGTTGAAATTTAACCATTCAGCTCTCAAGGACACACTTCTAACTGCTAAGCAACATCTCTATGGAGAAGTCAAGAATAAAGGCTGGTGTGTCACAAAGATGAGAACTCTCAACATACCTAAGGTGGCAATGCGAGGATGGAATTGGCAGTCTTAGGCGAATGATTCAGTAGCGAATATGCGACAGTGATCCGAAGACCGAAGAATGTGAAAGATTTTAAAGTAGGGATGAGAAGATTGAGAATTATAAGGAGCTTGATAATAGGTTCGATTTCATCCATAATAAAATAATGATGATGAAAATATACAGGTACAGTTGAACACAGGAGTTCCTAGCACACATTGTTCAGAAGTGCACCCTGCTACACCTTTACCTCGCGACAAGTAACCAAACAGATAGTGTAGGAAGAGATGGAAGATGTGGTGGGCGGGGCTAAACATAGGAACTCGCCGCACAGTCAGGGTGTGGATGGGTGCATTTAAAGGTTTAAAGGTCGCTCATGAATGGCAGAGGCAAGGGACAGTGACATTGCCCTAGTAATCAGGAACAATGCCCTATAGACTGACCATATATTATATGATCAGCGCCCAAGCCTCCTCTCCACCCAACCTAGGACCATGGAGGGCCAGGCAGTGGCTGCTGATGACTCAGCAGATAGACCTATAGGCTCCCCCAAATCCCCCAACCTTACCTCACTAATGGCACTAAAGAGTCTGAGCAGGACTCGAACCCCAGACTTGCAAACACCAGCCACAGACGTTACTAATCAGGCCAAAGCAATGAGGTGTACCAGAAATTCCGATGCCTAACTGTACCTAACTTTCTCCTATATTAATAGGTCCAAGTGAGGTAGATGCTTATGTAGAAAGTAACTGTAAGACAGTTAAAAAGAAAAACAAGGTTATGAGATTTAAAGGAAGAATAACAAAATCTGAGAAGATCCAACTTGGAAGAATAATCTTTATCCAAAAACAGAGAACAGATAGCTCTTACATGTCCAATCATAACTAGATCGAAATCTAAAGAGCAGACCAATCAATCAATTGCTAAATATCTTGCCTGAACAGTCTAAGTGTTTAGGGTAATTATTTTGTCTAGACAAAACAATCTATTCGTGACTAAAGATGCTATTGGTGTGGCCAAGGTCCTTTAAACATACTCGGACCTTGGGTGTGGCTATTAATTATTCGTACCTGTTTCATGATCGGTTGGAGTTCTTGTATATATCCGTCTCCATTTCGTCTTTCTTTTCATAATTAAGTAATAAGGCTTTCCTTTATATTCACAAATTATACATGGTCAAAAAGTATACTGTACAGTGATGTTACAGATTTTTAAGTAATAAGAAAATGCAATGCCTTCAAACGGAAGGTAATGCGGTTTACTATGTTTTAGATCTGCGCTAATGCAAAGTTGACTGCAGGTGTTAATAGACTAATATTTCCCCATTTTACATTGAGGTGGAGCAATCTAAATAATTCATGTGCCTGCAAATATATCGTATTACATATTTCTTGCCCAAGACAAAACTAATCGTATTTAAATAATTGGTAGAACACATGAGTTCAGTGGCATGAATGACTCACCGAACATACCGAGTTCTATTTACAATTGTAACGAGAACAATAACGGAATTACTGATTACCTTATGGAATGCAGTTCCTTTGTCATAATGTCAATTTAGGTTCACGTTAGCAAGAAAAGTATTTGCAGAAAAAAAATGTTAATAGCCACAATACCATTAATTTGCGTCTTCCTCATATTTTTGTATATGCTTATGACTACATAGCCTTAATCCAAGCCCAGAACAAAGGACATTTTCATGCTTTGGGGCTTTATTTAACCTTATCTATGTGGGGTCACTATGGGAACATGTTCACCCAGCTTATCTCACCAGTAACGTCCAATCCTCGAAAAATCCCAAGAAATCAAAAAAACAAAAATGGTAATCAAGATATAACTAGAATAAACTGCATTTCATACGAAGATTTCACAAGCATTGTAGTTCTCGCAATATCAATTGCATTTGATTTCTGGCCACCTTACTAATTCAAATTAATATGCAAATACGCTAAACAGGTGCATTGCAGACGAAAATCTCCATGTAAAACAAAAGCAAGAGAAGCTATCATAACATTGAGAATGCTCCAGTGGTTGGCTTGAAAAAGTATTTGAATGAAAGTGCACTAACATTCAGATAGGTCGAGGGTACCAACGAGACAGGCGAGTAGTGTGGTGTGGGTTAAGGGGGAGAACACAAAAATAGAAAATGAAGCTGCATAAACACACACACACACACACACACACATATACACAAGTAAATCATTCAAATGACATCCAGGTTCATTCTACTGACCTGTTTGAACTGCTCCTCGAAGCTCCAGGACTGCTGACTCTGGTGTGGCTCGGGAGTGTGTGAGGGCGTGCGGGTACCGTTCCCAGAGGAGTCCCGAGAGCCTGCGGACCCGGGCGTGGGAGGCATCTGTGAGGTGGGCGGCAGGCCGACCGTGCTTGGGATGAAGGGCAAGTGGGGTCCCGGCGGCACTAAGGAGGGAGAGCCCGCCCCCCCGCATGGCATTCATGAGTGTCTGCGGCGACGACAGTAGCGACTCCCTCTGCCGCTGCAGTACCTCCGCCCGCAGTACCAGGTCTCGCGAGTCCTCGTCACCCTCTGCCTCCTCCTGAGGGATATCAAAACGGATGTTAAACCTATTGAGTGGTTCTAAAATTAATGATGGATTAAAACATAAGTCAATGAATCTATGAAACTTTGGGTAGTTTATTCAAGATTGGAAAATACACATTTATAAATAGAGAGAGAGAGAGAGAGAGAGAGAGAGAGAGAGAGAGAGAGATATGCAAGCAGTAATAGTAGTAATAATAATAATAACAATAATAATAATAATAAAAACAACAATAATAATAATAATAATAATAATAATAATAATAATAATGAGAAGAAGAAGAAGAAGAAACTACGGAATGAGTAGCATGCATTTAAAAACTAAACTGATTATCCTGGTAAATAGTCATGATTAACCTTGCTATTTTTTTCTAAATATATCTGATAACTCAAATCGAATTACAGTATCCAGGGAAATATTCTAACGTCTGGGTCCATGTCTTTTTGGAAACAGTAAAATTGCCCCTCTTATAGATAAATCGAGATAAAACACAAATTGGAACACATTCTTAGTTTTCTAACTCAATCTAAACACAACTGCGTGAGAAGCCTGGATGATATTCAAATGAACATAAATAATGACTCACTGCCGATATCTAGTAAAGATCGTGATCAAGGTGTATTTCTTGACTGTAATTTGTCTCTCAATGCCCAAATAAATAATATAGTAAAAACGACTGGTTATCATCTAAGAAATATAGCTTTTATAAAAAAATTCCTTGATGAAAATTCTATAAAAGAAACTTGTGATAAACTGTGTTATTACCAGGATTGACTACTGCAACTCTAGATAAACTGTGTTATTACCAGGATTGACTACTGCAACTCTATCTATTTCAATTTATCAAAAGTGCTACTTAATAAATTACAAAACATAATAAACAGAGGAGCAAGACTGATAAAAGGTGTCCCACCCCGGAGAAAGGATCACCCCCTATACTAATTGATTTACACTGGCTGCTGATTAAAGCGAGATTTTAATTTAAAAGATGTACAGTCACTCATATAAGTTGGTGGATGTCCTGATGTTTTCAGAGAGATCTCCATTTCTCCCCTCTCTGGACGACAGGTAACTGGGAGGGCGAAACGGTCAAATGATCAACTAATGAAGAGTTGACCTGTTTCAAGCTCCCAGATACCTGTCGTCCAGAAAGAAGTGAAATGAAAATTTCTCTCAAATATCAGGACATCCACTACCTTATATGAGTGACTGTACATATAACCCATCAAGTTATCAGAACGGGTTGCCCAAAATATTTAAGAGAATTGGTAATTACTGCGCAGCCAACAAATCGTGTCGACATGAGAATAGTTACAGATGGTTTCAAACTATTGGAACCTAGATATGTCTACTGTAGGCTCCAGAGCCTTTAAATATGAGGCCCCGAGACTATATAATAAGCTCCCACGAAACATCCGAATGATTGAAGACATTAAGGCTTTCCAGAGGAAACTGAAGACTTTCTTATTCCATGAGACGTACGACAGTGATGATTCAACAGTAAATGAGCAATATGTGATATGAGACGTTGAATACTCTGAACAAACAATATATAACGACAGTGTAGGTCCTGTAGAGAGTGAGGTTCTCTTCTGTATGGGACCGGAAAAGAAGTCGTCAAAGTAAGTAAATAACATAGATGCAATACATTTTCGACTGGTCATTTCTTTAAAACCAGAAACATTCATAGTCTAAATGCACCACATCGCTTGACAGTTCTGCGTGCGTGTGTCTTGTGTGTGTGTCTGTTTACAAACCTCAAAACATGAGGGTAATTAAAGGTTGTCACAGGAGTATTATCACCTCGCCATATCAGCAAACAAACCTATTCAAGGAAGCGTATCCCACTACGTCAACGCCCCCACCACCGCATACTCGCACCTATCCGACGCACACGGCACCCATTACACGCACCGCACGGCGATTTCAATACACGACGACGTACACTTGCGGGCACTAGGCGAGATTCGGTTTCATTTTCTTATGTAGATTTGGATTATTAGTTAAGTTAATATGTCTTTTGGATGTTATGCTAATAATATTTTTGTTCAGTTCGCATTCAGGTACGAGCCAGAGGAGAGCGGCAGAGGTGTTCCACCTTCCTAAAAATCCAATATGACTTCCATATAAGCTAGAAAATCATGCACATCTAATGACGAGAGAGAGAGAGAGAGAGGAGAGAGAGAGAGAGAGAGTATGCTTCGTTAAAAATTTAAACATAAATTTTATAATTAAAAAAATGAGAGAAAGGCTACAGAGATGAAATCCTCTTCCCACTGGAAGGGGAACTATCTACCCTTCAGAATAGACCAGATGCCCACCCCCCTTCCCTTCCCTCCCCTCCCCTCTGTTTCTGTGCATGTGCATACTAGATCCGCATCATGCCCAAGAAGTCGAGACTACTACAGTAAAATCCTACTAAACGGTCAAAGGCAGCAAAACAAAACAAAACACAGCCTTGTTGTCAAGGCGTCGTCCATCGAACGTCACGGAGTAAAAGACAATAATTAAATCATGTGATTACCCAAATACCTGTTAGTGTTTGCCAGGGCTTCTTTTTCTTCTTCATCTACCCACCAAAAACCCCCCTCCACTTTACTTACCAACAAAACGTTTCAAATCTCATAATTAGTACAAAAGGTTAGACAACTCCAGGTCAGGTTATGTTGCTAATCCCCTATTTCATCCTTTCAAGATGATCTTCACAAAATTCAGAATATTCTAATGCAAAGCTTCACATCAACAACAGGATGAATTTTTCTATCAAAAAGAAAAAACCTTCTTTGGTCTTTTAATAATCAATTAGTGCGTACTTAATAATTATGACGATATAAACAACTAAATACCCAACCATATTCTTATCTTATTTGCATTGTTACAATACTTGGCATAACTTCATAAGGTCCCAATGATTTTGTCGACTGCCAAATCTTACAACTTCCATTTATAAACAAGACGAGTTGAGAAAGACGTTGTTATAATGTACGATAAGTCTAATTTGTGGAACTATCATTAATAGCCAAAGAGTCAGGAGAAGAATGGACCTAGAGAAGTAACAACTTTAACTTTTAAATTAGAAATTATAAAAGAAATATTAAAAGATCAGTAACAATGTTAAAGAGATCATTCATATACAAAATATATATTATATGCACGATTAACATAATACTGCAACGTAAGCGATGAAGAAGACCTGGCATAAAATAAAAGCTTGCATAGACTATAAATCTCATTGCGAGGTTGGCACCGCGCTTGTTTATGTCGGTGAATCTGACAAGACGCACAACTGATGATGACCTGTTAATGATACTAACAACATTAATAATAATAATAAAATAATGGTCGTTATCATCACATGATTGTTTCAAGTGTTCAATATTTTCCCTAGAGTGGGAATTGGCGCCTGCAATTTCTCATAACGGCTGCGTATAAGTTGTTACATTTGGGGGAATGCGGTTGCTACACCTACCACACTTCCATTGAAAGGCAACTGACCTAAAGTTGCAAGATTTCCTTCACGTAACTAACTCAAATACTTTTTCTTTCCACGTGAGAGGGAATCTGTGTCTCTCATCGGTGAGCCAATGCTGTTAACAAATGTGATAATTTGTATATGTATGTATGTATGTATGTATGTATGTATGAAGGAAACCATACAAAAAAAATATATATTAATAATATATATATATGTATATATATATATATATATATATATAGAGAGAGAGAGAGAGAGAGAGAGAGAGAGAGAGAGAGATTTAACGGAGCTGACCACAATTCAATAGGTTAGGCTTTACCTCGACCTATGAAAGCCAATATTACGGTTTTTTAGCATATTATGTAAATTGCACAATGGGCAAATAAAATTAGTCTCCTAACAGTACGAAATAAGAAATTAAAACTAAAGAGAGAGAGAGAGAGAGAGAGAGAGAGAGAGAGAGAGAGAGAGAGAAATTAATTTGATCGCAGACTTAAGAGAGGCAAAAAAGTGCCCACTATTCTTCCCTAATACGAACAACATTGAAGGGGTAGCGGGGTTTTATACGGTTCTATAAAGCAATAAACATCTGGACCGACCTGTCGTTCGTTTGATGGAGAACAGGTGAATTAAACCAGGTGAATTAAAACCAGACAGATGATGGCGACGAAGGTAAAAGGTAAAAAAAAGAAACACATTGCTATCTTCTTGCGCTGCTAAAAAAGCATAATAAAACTGCTGCCTTTGTTCGACCCGACGTATTCGGGATTCCCGAATCAGATAAATTTTTTGACCAAATGCATTAGACGGGCGAGATACGATTATTCGATCCAGATGGTTTCTGGCCCATTAAGGTCACTTCACATTTCCGTAATAAACTGAACGACAACCCTGAATAGTAGTTATCTCTTCCCTTTAAAAACAGCCAGATTTGGTCTGGAAGTATTTAAAAGTCAAATGGCCTTTCTGCGCTCTTGACAATCCCATGTTCTCTATATTGGTGGCAATATTTCCCTTTAGCAAACATTAAAGCCTAAGAAATGTACAGATGCATAAATCCTCTATGTATCAGTATATTACTTCATTCAAATGAACACCTGTCTTGTTTTATTAGGTTAGCCAAATAACAAAGATGAGAATATATAATTAATATAATTTCTAATATTTCTATAAATAAAAATTATGCAGTACCTTACTGAAGAGAAGTGATTTGAACTAATGAAATTTTGAATTTTGATAACTGCATTTGGGCCATTCAAAGTCCACATGATAGTACTGAGTAGTAAATGTTTAAGGGGTTGGACAGCAAGATGAAAGAAAGGAGGTGGGGACGGAGGTAAAAGTACAAGGCTAAAAAGTAATTGTAGCTAAAGGCCGAAAGGGACACTACAAAGACCTTCAACTAATGCCGACAATACATCAGTTGATGTACGCTGATGGCACTACCCCAATCCATTAGGAATAATGACTTTTAGAATCATTTCTCTATAAAACGTAATCGCAATGTACAGTATAGCTATGTATATTTTCCATGAATGTTACACGGATAGTCCCCCCGTTTTGACTTGCTTTTTTCACACCATTGCAGCACGAAGGTACAGTTGGACACTGGTTTATCTGGCACAGCCCATCTCTGGAAAGTTCACCCTGCCACACCCATACTACGTGACGAGTTCCTATGTGTAAACCACCATCACCACCTCTGTCATCTCTCCCTACACCACTGTTTAGTTACACACCGCGAAGTAATAGTGTGCAAGAAAATCCTGTGTCCAACTGTACAAATGAACATCATATAACATACTTGGGGATGTGACTTGGGAGTCGGCAAACCCTCCATTATATCATTTAAATATTCATTCTATTCTCAAACCTTTGTACTTGAAGTACTGAGTAACACATCTAACTATGAATTCCTTAAAGCTTTTAAATCTCATTGATTATGAGTAAATCGTCCCCAAATTAATTCTACAGCTTATATTGAATACAGTGGGTTGGTAAGATTTGGAGGAAAAATACTTCCTTGTTTACTAAATCTATGCATCACTTGATAGCATTTTCGATCCTCATTTCATAAAACTCACATACTGACAGCAAATTCGATTCCCCCTTTGAAAACAGGCGTGCAATCACGAGTCTCGATTTCCACCTCATTAAACTTTCAAGTTTATACAGCAGACTTGATTTCCACTTGATAAAATACTAGTGTACGCGACCCCTCAAATATGACGGCTAAACATTAGATATATATGCGCGCACACACCAGTACAGACACGAGCACACGTACATTCAATCCTTCCCACACCATATATATATATATATATATATATATATATATATATATATATATATATATATATATATATATAATATATATATATATATATATATATATATCCAGACACGTTGCTTCTTAATATACAGGGGAGATACCTGCATCAGCAGTCTCATCTCTCTCACTTCATAAAACTTTATTAAATACATTTTCAAGACTCCCTTTATGAAACATACAAGCATACATCACCATCCTAATTAGTCTTACCTGAATGCAACAGATTCTGCCTCCCTTAAAATTGGTGCAGAAGGCAGCCCCCTTTCATGAAGCATTCTCACTTCATACAACATACGTACATACAAACAACTTTTTATATTCACATGAAAATATGTTCATAAAACATTTTCAATTCACGCTCCATAAAACACACGAGCAAACATCATTTCAACTCCAGCTTCATAAAACTTGGGTGCATAGAGTCACCCAGTTCCCACCTTATTTGTCCAATTCTTTTCTCACATTGATAAACAACACTCCAACCTTTTTTCCCCTGCGCTATCTAATGCGACATCCGTAACCCTCTTATCCTTCTCTACAGTTCTCTAACAATCCTTAATAGCTACCAACAATAAAGGCCACTTCGCTCGACACTATCAACAATGAACTCCATATAACGCTGGCGAAAAAGTCCAGGGTCCCTTATTCGCTAATGTCCGACAATCACGTTTTATAGACCTTCGCCTCGCCCTCGGGCGCCGAATACTCACTCCTCTTGCCCGCCCGCTGAATGACGATCTGTCCGCTGGTGCTGTTGCTTTCTTCTAAGGCGCTGCTGCTGCAACTGCCAGGTAGCAGCAGTAATGGAAATCCTGTTTATTGCTGTCATGGAAGATGACATGATATACAATTCCTAGGAACAGTGAATAAATGAAAAAAAAAGGGCAATAAGTAGAACGCAGACCTCCACGGCGGCAGTTTATTTCTTGACCTTGTGCACGACCTTGACCTTGACTTTAACATGTATTAATGGGAGTGGGATTTTCATACACTCAAATATGAACCACGTTTGAAGTCTTTGTGACAACGATGTCCAAACTTATTGTAGATTACGTGAATTGGACATTTTGCTTGACCGTGACCTTGACTTCCAAAATTTAATATTTTCCAGTTTTTACATAACAGTTAATCCCTGCAAGTTTCATTACTCTACGATTAAAATTGTTGTCAGGAAGCTGTTCACAAACACAACACAACACAACACAACACAACACACACACAAACAGGAGCGAAAACATAACCTCCTTCCAACTTCGTTGAAGAAGGTAAATATGCTACAGCACTCAAAGATGGACAAACTTGGTAGGCAGGCACTTTAACTAGTTTGAAACAAACAATTGGAAATATGCAAGAACACTCAATAAGAAACATAAATAAATCGGAAGGCTAAAGCCTTCGAAAATGAAAAAAAAAAATTGGAAGATACAATTGAACATTTCTTGAAAGCTCCGAATAAAAAAAGGTAAAAAAATCTGTTACTTCTTCAATACGGCTGCTATAAAATCAATGACAATATCAATTTTCCATAATTGCTTTCGCAGTCATTAGTGATATGAATCTTCAATTATTGTTGAATTATAAAAATAAGAGATATTCTAATTAAAGCCACCTCTCTCTCTCTCTCTCTCTCTCTCTCTCTCTCTCCTCTCTCTCTCTCTCTCACTCTCTCCTCTCTCTCTCTCTCTCCTCTCTCTCAAGATCAGTGACAGGATTTTTTTAAAATTTTATATGTAATAAAAGGTTTACTTTTAGTTGAGTTCAGTAACTAAATTCTCTCTCTCTCTCATCTCTCTCTCTCTCTCTCCTCTCTCTCTCTCTCTCTCTCTCTCTCTCTCTCTCTCTCTCCTCTCTCTCTCTCTCTCTATGTACACAAACACTTCATTAATCTCTCGGTATCTATTTAGATAAGTTCCATCAAATATTCCTCTCATGTCCAGCTGCAATGACTATGCAATGGCGCAGTCACTCACCCGATCATTAGGTGGCTTGTCGTTTAGCTTGGCGGGGACCCAAGCCTTCTACTTATCATTCAAGGTATAAACTACTCGAATAAAATCTCTCTCTCTCTCTCTCTCTCCTCTCTCTCTCTCTCCTCCTCTCTCTCTCTCTCTCAGTGACACATAGCATCATACTAAAGAACTACAAAAAAATAACGAAATTTCATAGTGAGAAAAGCATCGACCATGATTCTCTCTCTCTCTCTCCTCTCTCTCTCCTCTCTCATCTCTCTCTCTCTCTCCTCTCTCTCTCTCTCTCTCTCTCTCTCTCAGCTCAAGATTATTATATCTGAATATAAAATATATACACACAGATTATTCTTTACATCCTTCTCTAGTAATGAGGCACCCAGCTCTAAACTGTTCAAGATTCGATTTTTTTTTTATCTTATGCTTTTCCAATTCTAACATCAAATTTATCATAAAAAATGTCTGCGATTCGCTCCCTACCGTTCCCTTCCGTCCCACACACCACCTCCACAGATAACATTCAAGTTCGGAATTTGAATATCTAATTTGCCGGTATACTATATCATCATCATCTCCCACGCCTATTGACGCAAGAGGCCTCGGTTAGATTTCGCCAGTCGTCTTATCTTGATATTTGAATTCAATACTTCTCCATTCATCATTCCCTACTTCACGCTTCATAGTTTACAGCCATGTAGGCCTGGGTCTTCCAATATTTCTAACGCCTTGTGAAGCCCAGCTGAACGGTTGGTGAACTAATCTCTCTTGGGAGTGCGAAGAGCGTGTCCAAACCATACATATCTTTATTTTACACGATTAAAATGTGTTACAAGTTAACTAAACTATAAAGGGTCGTGATGATTAAGCGTTTCACATTATTGTATTGAAATACAGTAAACTATAAAGAAATAAATTTCAGTGTGTACACTGCGTCGTCACCTGGAATGTTTACAACCACACACGAACCTTCAAAGACAGGTGGGGAACGAAATGCTGAGTATATACCAATTCTTCATAACATGTTAAATTCATACGTATTACTCTTTAAAAAAAAAATAAAATAAACAATTATTTTTATATATATATATATATATATATATATATATATATATATATATATATACTATATATATATATATATATATATATATATATATACGCAACAACAAAAACAACAACAATTGCAGCCGTTTCAAGTCTACTGCAGGACAAAGGCCTCAGACATGCAACTACACGTGTGATGTTAGGCCAGTTTTCATCACCACGCTGGCCAGTGCGAACTGGTGAGGGTGGGAGATTTTCCTCAGATCGCTCGCAGCAGACCAATCTATTATCGGTGGCTCTGCCTAGAAAAGCTCCCTAGAAAAGCTCTGCTGATCATGGCGAAACGTAAACCCTTTCACCACGTTAAGGTTTCCACAGTCAGATTAGGATATCAAGTTTATTGTCCGTTTTATCAGAACTTTATTAACAATAATTTAAAACTTTTATAAAAGAAATATACATCTTCATAAAAAGTCTTAAATCCCTTTTTGTCTACATGTAAATCAAGCAAATAACATTGCCAGGGACTACGGGTGGAAGGGGTACCGTCACTTAAAAGTCTCAAAAAGTTGACATTCTTTTTTAGTTAGTATAATTCGATTTGATACACAAATGATGTGAGAAAATATGGCAAGTTTCATAAAGAGAAAAGTTAATCCTATCGACTGTGTTAATTAATAAAAAGTGAGAAAGGGGGGCGGGGGAATTGGCATTAACTAACCGATAATGTAAACATTGATGATCAACCAATAGAGCTTCGTTCATCGAGTTCTCTAAATTTTTTTAGTTTATATTCATGCAACATAAAAAATTGTACAGCGCAATACATGCTAACGTGATACGAAAATAATATGCTAACAGAAAGCAAAATTTCATTGTTAACTGGAAACAAGAATCATATACTACTGGGACACGCAAACCATATGTTAATTGGAAACAAATTATTTGTAAATGGAAACATGAATCATATTATTCACTTTTAGCCCAACAACAAACAGAGATCATATGCTAAGTGGAAAAACGAAATCCTATGCCAACTTGAAACACGAAATCATAAATGATCTGGAACATATAACCATATGCTAACTGGAACCACGTATTATATCCTAACTGGAAACACAAACTCTATGTTAACTAATGGTGGTAATCCAGATCCATCAACGTTATCACTTAGCACCTCTGAAAAGGAACCAAACAAAAACTCCTGTGAGTGGGTCCAACCTGCATTTAAAATGACCCCATCTGCAGTTTGCACCTAAAATGTCTGATATGAATTAAAAGCACCGTCATCCCTTTATGATCTAAAAGGCAATTAAGATTACCTAAATATTCTTTAATTTGCCTTGGCACTGCACCTAAGAGACAGAGAACATAGATCGACAATAAACTGTAAGGGGAAAATAAAATGTACGAAAAATATAGATGCAGGAAAGCAATCTTTTTTGCGAATAAAAAAAAATATATTACATTAATGTTATACAATGGCTAACTTTTCAATTAAGAATAGCATGTTCGAATACTACAGTTACAGTATACGTGCACAATCATCATTTCAATGTTCCTTTTCAGTAAAATAACATTAAAATGATGTCTGTACTTAGTGTATTTTTAGCACAATAAATGTGTAGTTAACTATCATCTCTATGAATAAAACAGTCAGCATTAAACTAAATATCTTTACCGAATACTAATCATCGTAACTGATACATTCAACCAAGTTTCTAGTCATGTTTCGTCAAAACTCAGCTCGTCTCAACATTTATCATCATTATTATTGTTGCAGTTTCAACTTCCAACATTATTTAATTACTCAAATTAAAATTATCGTTTACGACGTAATGGTAAATCAATTCCATAAAAAAGGAAAACAACACCGATAGCCTTCGTGTTTATCACCTGACAGCTTGAAGAGAATAAAACAAAACACATCTGATCGTCAACAGAGTCGCCATGAGATGAGACACATCAAAAAGCAAGTTAAGCATAAGAAGAAGATGGGCGTTCCTGCGCAACGTAGCCAAAAGCAATAAACAAGACAGGGGCACTGAAGAGAAAAGTAAACTAAAGCCAAGGATATGTAACGAAGGAAGAGGAAGAAGAAGAGAAAGAAAAGGGAGAAGAGGAAGAAGAAGAGAAAGAAAAGGGAGAAGAGTAAGAAGAAGAGAAAGAAAAGGGAGAAGAGGAAGAAAAGGGAGAGGAGGAAAAGATAGAAAACGAAAAGGGAGAAAAGGAAGACAAAGAAGAGGTACAGAAAGGAGAAGAGGACGAGAAAGGAGAAATGGTGTGTGTGTGTGTGTGTGAAAGAACTCCCTATCAGGTGAGTAACTAACAGAAAAAATAAGAAATTTCTTAAACTTTGACGAATTACAACACTAAAAGTTGATCAAATCTGGTAAATAACGAATGTATGAAAGTATACACGGGTAAATTATAACGAAATTAATCAGTTATTAACGTTCAACAGAGAGTGAGAGAGAGAGAGAGAGAGAGAGAGAGAGAGAGAGAGAGAGAGGAGGAGAGAGAGAGAGAGAGAAATTCCATAGGATGGATATTCTCCTTCCGGACACCTTGATATGGGGGCATCCCCATAACTTACGCTGAAAATTCATCCTTTTAAACTGGTTATTGAATCTGAGCGATGAGGTCGGAACAGGGAATTGACTTTGGAATGGAATATGGTTTACCTTATTTAGTTTGAATCCCGTCATATCATCGTGGGTTCCTCTTATCCATCAGTGACCCTGGTCGTTATTATTCCAGATAATTTACAATTACTCTACAAATGTACAGATAGAAATAACCCCTACCCAGAAACGTTTAGATATATGGGGATAGGCGCGTTTAGTCCAAGTTTTGGTATTATTAAGTATTTGGTCTGGCATAATGGTGAATATGGAACTATGCCTTTCTT
>NC_090736.1:65243695-65263173 GCF_036898095.1 Palaemon carinicauda | reverse complement strand
AACATGAAGGAGTAAGAGGATTATGTTAAATAAATACCGAGCCCCTTCGCCAGGGATTCATACCTAAAGATAAACAATTTTACGGTTATGAATAAAATTCTGACTGGCAAGGAAAATGTCAACTTTTTATAAATGAAAATGGGTGTTCTTTTAAAATCAAATTACGAACAAGTTTTAAGATCCCTTTACTGTACTGTACGATACAATCTCGTGTCAAGTTGATATATTTCAAATTTTAGAAAAATCTGATCGGCAAGAGTAATGAACAGTGCATCAAATCTTCAATGGTAAAATTACATCAGGAATTACATAATAGAAAGGGGCCAAGTAGAAACAAAAGAGAAATGGAGTCAAGAAATAGAGAAAACACACCGTAAAGTAAAGTGACTAAATTTCATCCCAGATACATGAATGTTACTGAAGAATTGCCAAAGAAAATCAAAATAATTGCGCCTTCAAGAAAAGTTTGTCAATAGAACGTACGAACAACGGTTAAGCACCCCAAATTAATCGTAATATACAGAAATATAATGTATTTCGTACTTGGACTTACAGCAAACATCATGAAATTAGAGATCACCCGTTTCCCAAAAATAGATGCCCATATCAAACATAGGAAATTCATTACAAAAAAATGGCAAGTAACCCCATTTTGTAACAATTTTCAGCCTTACATTCCGTACCACGAAATAAGTAAGGAAAAACTCCATTCTATGATGCTGCATGAATCCATAAAAATGTAAATCACCAGCAGAAAATAATTCCTTTCCCTTAAACGCAAGTAATCCTCTTCTCTGTTCTGTCTCCAGATCTTTAAGGAGCGGAAGTACTACATGGCACTCCTATGGATGCACAGCGTACCCATCACACGAAGGCATATAATCTGCAGACATCGGTAGAAAACGTAAACATAGAATTTACTGAAGGCATAGAACAAGTAACGAAGGTCCTATGGAAATTATGAATAAACTAGTGTAAGCAACACGTCCAAAAATGATTACTAAATAGTTAGATAGAAATGCATACACAGAGATTCAAACCTTTCATGATTACAACACTGCAATTATGCCGAGTAGATATACGTCTGGTAATGGTGCTCAGCGTGTCCAGAAAAAGAAATTTATATATATATATATATATATATATATATATATATATATATATATATATATATATATATAGAGAGAGAGAGAGAGAGAGAGAGAGAGAGAGAGAGAGAGAGAGAGAGAGAGAGAGAGAGAGAGAGAGATTTGCTCTTTATCATATACGGGAGATGGCCAAGTATCATTAAATATCTTCCACCCTTATTTGTGATATACTACTTATATGATTATAAAGATTTTTGGGAGGCTTCAATATAAACGCATATTGGCACCAATAGATGGATTGCAGGAGCAAAATTCAGTAAACTTAGTTAAAATGCCAATGGAATGATCCACCCTATCATGGAAGGTACCAAACACCACTTTCAAGATCATATGGAAGGCAATGGTCGATTTGAAATAAGAACGCCTGCAACATCAATTATTATCCTAGTTGGAAAAGCAGGATGCTATAAGCCCAAGGATTTCAATAGGGAAAATAGCCAAGTGAGGAAAGGAATTAAGGAAACTACAAGAGAAGCAATTAACAATTAAAATAAAATATTTTAAAAACAGTAACAGCATCAAAATAAATCTTTCATATCTAAACTATAAAAACTTTTAAAAAACGAGAGGAAGAGAATAAAGATAGAATAGTGTGCCCGAGTGTACCCTCAAGCAAGAGAACTCTACCCAAGACATTGAAAGACCATGGTACAGCGGCTATGGCACTATCCAAGACTAGAGAAAAATGATCTGATTTTGGAGTGTCCTTCTAGAAGAGCTGCTTACCATATCAAGTCTCTTCTACCCTATTCATAATAACTTTCCTTAAAACTATGTCATTGCACATTTGAGAAAGGTTCTTAGTAATTGGATGCAAAACATTACAATAATTTTAAAGATTATCTTCAACTTGAACTGAATCGCTGATTCTGAAAAATCGAATGAACTGGAGAGAGATAGAGAGAGAGAGAGAGAGAGAGAGAGAGAGAGAGAGAGAGAGAGGAGAGAGAGAGAGAGAAAGAGAGAGAGAGAGAGAGAGAGAGGAGAGAGAGAGAGAGAGAGAGAGATTTGATAACAATCGTGCAATTCGGGGTAGAAAAAAACCAGTAAGATGCATTTGTGTATAACAATTCTGGACCGATTTTGCTATTTTTACATTCTGCTAAATTGCTTAAAGGCTATTTATAAATATGCAAAGCCCAACTTTAAGGGTAAGGTTATATTTGTTTCTGGTAGGATATCGATTAACATTGTAATATGTCTAAAACTCTATTTGTTGACATTGTCAATTTAAGTAATTTCACCCTTGGGCAGCTTTTCAATCGAATAACCAACTCTCCAACTCTTTGACAAGCTTGACTGTGAAAGCTTAACCATTTCCATTTGCCTTATAATAAAGTTCAAGAATATTCCCATTTTTTAAAAATGAAAAAGCTTAATACAAATTTCAAAGGACTTGAACAACTTCATTATTTCCTCATATTAGTTACACTGATAAAGTCTTAAATTCAATTTAAAACGTGAATGCACGAAACACTTTATGAAAATTTATGAACTACAGTACTCCGCTTAGAGAGAGAGAGAGAGAGAGAGAGAGAGAGAGAGGAGAGAGAGAGAGAGAGATTTGGTTATGACGTCACTAGGTAAATCCTGACGAAGAGGGTTCATCCAAGTGGGCGGAGCCCATACCATTCAGCAGCTAAGGGACAGTGATTCCGCTTACTATGAGGGGTCTGGAAGGGTGAGAAGAGGGAGGGGGGTGACACCGAGTGTTAATGAAAAAAAAATAATTACATCTACTGTTCCTTCGAACGTACCCTTCCATACAAAAGACTTACAAGTGACACCTTGCAAGCTGTACTCGATCACATGTCACGAGAGTAGTAGTTTTTTATTATCTACAAAAAACTTTCTCGCCGGACAACTCAACAACTGCATTTTTTCAAGGCTTATAGAAAAAGGTATTTCCTTAGTAAATGTTGTCAGTAAGAAAGTGAATCAAAAGCAGTTTAATCCTGAATATCCTATTGCCAATTCGTAAACAGTAAAATTATCAACACTTGGAGCTTCCTAAATTACACAGCTGAAAAAAAAAAAAAAAAAAACGTTTTTAATCACTTTCAACGTATCAGGACAGCTGAAAGCAATCTAATTTTTCTGTAAGTTAAAGTTACTCCACGTCACAAAACGATAAATAAATCTAAAGCTTATTCTCCTATAGCTAAAATAAAAGTTTAAATATGGTCATTATAAATTACTGTACAGCTGTATGCCGGTGTGATAAAAAAAAAAAAAAAATTAATTCAAACGCTAAAGAAAAACAAATGGGGGTAAAGCCCGATGAAAATATACGAATAGAAACAGGCGATCTAGCATAGTTTTCAAAACTAGATTCATCACCAAATTCCACGGAGATCCACGAGGGAGAGAGAGAGAGAGAGAGAGAGAGAGAGAGAGAGAGAGAGAGAGAGAGAGAGAGAGAGAGAGAGAGAGAGAGAGAGGGGTCTAAACTTAAAAAGTTATTTCACTAACGGATTAATAAGGTTCATCTTGCTTAGATGATAAAGAGAATGTGTCTGGTTATATATATATATATATATATATATATATATATATATATATATATATATATATATATATATATATATATATCCTGATACGCTGAGGGGCATTGCCAAACTTATGACTACTCGGTCTCTCCCTGTCCCTCGGTTAGGGAGGGAGTAGTAGTAGTAGTAGTTAGGAAAGAGGGAGGAAATGAGTAAGGGCTGAACCTGTTTGTATATATCAATCTACATATTTAGCCGTCAATTTTGACAGATTTCGTACACTAGTTTGATAATATAAAACGCTTGGTAATTAGTTTTCATTTTATGGAAGATCATAGAGAACGTCCCTCGTGAAGCCGACGTTGTGGTTGGATTTGGAATTTATGAATTTGGGACCGAAGAGGCCACTCGGCGTTGAGGTGTAATTGGGGAAAAAATTTTTAACTAGCAAGAAGTAAAAGTTAAGGAGATGGATAGCAAAATGAAAGGAAGAACCTTGGAAAAACATTATGGTAATTTACACAAATATTATAAAACGGATTTCATTCTTTCAGTTTCAATTTTACGCAACCCATGTATTCGAAGTTTTCTTAAATTGACTAAAATCAGAAGATTCAAATTCACATTTCAGGATAAAAATCATGAGTACAAATAAGAAAAGCAACATCCTTTCTAACTTGACTTTAATTGTAAGACGAGACTTAAAAATCTTCGGTTTTGGGATGATAATTCTGCTCTTGCCACCTATATATTTACCTGATTAAAAATCAAGATGAGCGTTTATCAAAAAAGCAATGCAATTGCATAGTTTTGATACAACACACACACACACAATATATATATATATATATATATATATATATATATATATAATATATATATATATATATATATATATATATATATATATAGTAATATATATATGCCGATAGTAGACTACTGTACATTTAACGTTAGAGACAGATAGAACACATTCAAACCAAAACAAAAGGCCTTGTTTAAGGTTTAAAAGCCGCTCATGAATGGCAGAGACCGGGGACAGTGACATTGCCCTATCAAGCAGGACAATTCCCTAGAGACTGACCATATTACATATGATTAGCGCCCAAGCCCCCTTCTGCGCCCAAGCCCCCTTCTCCGCCCAAGCTAGGACCCAAGGAGGACCAGGCAATAGCTGCTGATGACTTAGCAGATAAACCTCTAGGCTCCCCCAAACCCGCCATTCTTAGCTCACAAGAATAGTGAGGTTGGAGCGACAAAAGAAACTAACATATTTTAAGCGAGACTCGAACCCCAGCCTGTCGTTCACCAGTCAGGAACGTTACCAAATCGGCCACCATCATTGGCAGAAAAGAGCACAGATTCAATCCCATTGTTTATTGCTTTCACCAGAAGACGCCTTTAGGTCTTGGAGCAACTAATCTCTTTTGTGACTTTGGATAAAAAATATCTAAGGGAAAAATGGTTTAATTACAATTTCTGCCAAACCCAAATACTCTCAAAAATTTCGTTCCAGAATGGCTAGAATTTTTTCAATAGGAAGTTATTATTTAGATGCGAGTAAATTTGCCTTATTGGGAAATCATCATAATTCTTTAATCTTCACGTGAATCTTTACATTATACTTCAAAAACAGGTAGAGTTACAAAGATCCATCAAGAATCATTATCATTCAGCAAGTCGTGAAAGAAGTCCTTCTGGCACTGTATTTCTGTAAGGTAAATAAGGGGGGATTGACATGCAACTTAGAATCAACTACACACTGCTCCCTTAGTCTAATTAATAGCGCATTTCATGTCCAGTACTCATACATTTCTCAACCGTACCCTAAAAAACAATTTTCCACCGCAACATTTGAAAACTATCTAAGTACGCATTGCCTTAAGAAATTCTTACGCTCTAAGAATTTAAAACTTCGATATCATAACATTTATAAGTTGTGTAAGTAAGCACTTTACCTTTATTATTATTATTGTTATTATTATTATTATTATTATCGGAATATTTGTAAGGAATGAAATTAAACCAGTTTCCCTATTGCAACTTTCCTAAGCATTCTTACCCCCTTATCTGCAGCAAAAAGGCAAATATTGCCATGACAAACTGAACCGCATTTAAGAACCTCTCTCTCTCTCTCTCTCTCTCTCTCTCTCTCTCTCTCTCTCTCTCTCTCTCGGAATGAAGAAGATAAAACAAGGTCCGATCAATACCCTCTGTGCTGACGCCTGGCCACAAGGTACGATGGCAGGCAGACATGGCGTGTGTGGACCAACATGTTAAGCCCCTGACTGGTATATCAAGGCTCAATTCGCAAGCTGCAAATGGAAATAATAATACATATTTACGGAATGATTCTTTATCATTGTATTCTGAGTTATTTTAGGCGCTTTGCGAGACTGAAATATCTAGTTAGTTAGAAAGCAATCGGAAACATTAATTAGCAATTAATTTCTTTGTTAATCTTAATCTTGTAAGGATATGCCGCTAATGTAAAGAACGTGATAACATGACAGCAGGAGAGATAGCGGCCGTTGTTATTTTCTAAAATAGAGAGAGAAATTTGAATAAAATTGTTCACTGCTGTTCTTGATCTACAAAGGATGAGTCTTAGAAAAAAAGCCGTTCAAATATCATGCCAGTACCGCCATTAATTAACTATCACGATTAGCTATTTTACAAATTAAAACTTACACCGACTAAAGAAATTAACACAACTAAAATGTAACAAATAATACATCGCGAATTAAAAATAACGACGTCCAACAAAGGAAGGTAGAACCTAGTGTTTAGCAGAAAACAATTATACAAACTCCCGCCAAGTATGAATATTTGCGCGCACACGAAACAAAGGAAGTAAGACGAGGGTAAAGGATAATCTAGTCAATCCACCGAATTAAAGGAAAGAGGTAATTAAGGAATCGGCAAAATATCAAAAGAACCTTTTTTTTTTTTCCTGCGCTACCCGTCAACTATGGCCACTCGTGTTACTCCGACTTAGCCAACCATTGGTGTTGAGTACCAGCAAGAATGAAAAGTTCGTTTGGGACAACATATAAGCCGCTACTAAGCAAGTGCTAATGATTAGTTCTAAAAAAAATTCTTTCAGCTGTAAATCGTGACTCACAAAGCCCGCCCACGCAAGCGTGTTACCCCTTTAGCTGCCGGCCATCTCTAAGTCCCCCCCCCCCCCCCAACCACTCCTGCATCTCAACCAGGGTTTATGCCATTTTGCTTTCCCTAATTCCCTCCCCTCATTCAGATCTTCCCTCTCTTGATTGGTATAACTTTCAAAGGTCCGTGGATCGTTCCAAGACTGCCGCCGACCAGCCAACCCAGGAGTATAAGGGTGTCAGCGGCTGCTGGGATCAACTGAAAGGTGTAAGGCTAGCAACTCGTATCACTAAAGAGAGGTTAGGAAGAACGCGTTTTGTCAAGATAAATAGTGATCAATTATTAATCAATGAAAAAATAGTTTAAATAAATATTATATACCAGTGTACGCGATCAGTCAAAAATTACGATTAAATATTTAGATAGATATGCACGCACAAGCATCCACCTCTCACCAGAGTATAACGACTACTCTACCAGCGCGCTACCCGAAGAACCGGGAATCCTGAGCGTGAACGGAAAGAAATACAGTGCATATATATATATATATATATATAGAGAGAGAGAGAGAGAGAGAGAGAGAGAGAGAGAGAGAGAGAGACTATGTATTAAAAAGAACAAATAACCTCTGTGCAGATACCTCCTAATATGTCAACCCAGAATTTATAAAGTAAACTAAAGATCTCTTAAACGAGAATCGTGTAAAGTGATACAAAAAGAACGCTACCCTTTGATCCCATTTCACTGAGGGTTTCCTTCAACAATAGAGAGAGAGAGAGAACCGTCTCAATCTTGGATTCCAAGTTCTCTTTGGTCTCATCTACAAGAACAAGCTCTCTCTCTCTCTCTCTCTCTCTCTCTCTCTCTCTCTCTCCTCTGAGTGCCCACGGTGGGGCACCCTACAAGCGAGGCTTTTCTGCGGTTTTGGCGACTCTCTCTACCTCGTGATTTAAGGGCCCATTACCCAGGGCAGAGGGACTGTATCCCACCAGGAAGCCTTAGGGTCACTAAGCCACTCTGGTCAAAGCTTGCGGTCGACCTTCCAGCAGAGGCTGTGCCTCTAAAAACTAAACTAAACTAAACTCTCTCTCTCTCTCTCTCTCTCTCTCTCTCTCTCTCTCTCTCATCAATAGTACTTCGACTGCTGGGCATCACAAGAAGGATACAAGCGTGGGGGGGAGGGGGGTAAACCGACAACCACATCATTCACATCCTTCTCCTAAATTTTCGGATGCAACAACTGTCCGAGGAGTCACACATTAAAACATATCATCAACAATGTTCGCTAACAGAACGACATTAAACTTGGAACCATGATAAAAATACATTGTATCTTCTGCTAAGGATAATCACTTAATTTGCAGTTTTGGGGTTATGCGTCGCTTCTAGAAAAAACTTTTCTTGCTATTACAATTACAAATATATTCACAGGCATGTGATTAAACACGCGCTTGTACATGTGCATTCAAATATGTGTTAAATGGTACTTTTTTAATATATCATGGAATTAAATCTTTAAAAAATATGCGCATCCATGGACGTGCCTAGCTAAGACCACATACGAATGTTATGATCGGACACTTAATATCTAGAATTTATCCCAACACCCTGGTTTGATAAAATTTCATCATTACGTTCTCATAATTATTCTTATATATCATTCTTAGCCAACTATAAGCAACATTCTATAATTATTCGATATGGAGAGTAGCCCAGGGCAGGAAAAAAGGTGCTAAAAAAATAATAAAAATAGATTAATTAAATTATAAACGCAGTAAATTATGGGTAATTTCTGGATACCTTGCAAGCAAGAGCAAGAGGGATCATACTATGCAAACAACATAAATATCAATTGAATTTCATTTGTAGTGTTTAAAACTTGTATATGGGATTCTAGGGCACCAAAGGTTTGTAGCTTTGAAGAGAATATTTATAAATATTTCAAACATACCTTTATATATATAAATATATATATATATATATATATATATATATATATATATATATATATATATATATACATATATATATATATATATATATATATATACACACACACACATATATATGAGGGAAAATTTTAAGAATGTTACGTAGACATTTTCTTTTTAGAAATTTGCTATACACAGAGGTCTTCAACTTAAAAAAAATCTTTAATGTATATTTCCTCTACTAGTATAATAATCTTGGAGAGGATAAATAATATGCATTAGATCTTACATGGGAAAAGTTTGGAAGACATGGTGAAAATTAAGAGATCACGACCTCAAATCCTCTGGTATGTTAAGTTAATGTAAACAAGAAAGATGTAGTTCAAGAAACTGTGTTTAAGCTCCCACTTACGCCAGTGTACGACAAATTGCCATATGAACCGACCTGAAATGGGAAAATGATACAACTAAGAACTTGAAAGAAAAAATTGCATTTAACAACATGATTGTAGTTATAATAAAATTGAGTTAACAAACACAACTAATAAATCTAATATCATTCGTCAATCACAGAAAAACTAAATTATGAAGCAACAGTTATAAAAAAAAAAAAAAAAAAAAAAAAAAAAAAAAAAAAAAAGGCTAATGGGAACTGATGCTGTCCAAGACAATATTCACAAGGCCATATTCATAAAAGACTTGATCCCGGGTTATAAATTCCCTTTCATTTACCAGACCTTAGCTATGAATATCAGCAAAAAGACTCAAAACAAAATAACTTCTCTATTCAAACCTAGTACCCATACTTGAATACATCCTCAATGCGCCTTCAATAACTTAATATACAAAAGATGCAGTGAACTAACAGAAATCTTACATTAAGTATTTCAACCAAATTTCACCTGTTATTATTCCTTATACAGCAATCGTGAAACATCACAAAATCCAAAATCTGTCAGATTTTTTTAAAGAAATGCTGTCAATATTTACAAAGGTGTTAGCCTGTTCGACAGCTAAACTGAATACGTTTATCTAAAACACAAGAAAAAAATGAGATCCCTTCGTTAATTTCAAATTATTTATATATTTTCAAAGACTACATAATCATGTAATTTTCGGTTTTAATACATTTATGGCAAATGGGTTGTGGCGTAATAAGGATATAACCCTTTAAGCAAAAAAAAAAAAATGCAAGGTGTTAAACAAGGGTTCTTAAAGTATATATGACCTGTGACAAGTCGATATAAAGTAAGATTTGAAAAAAAAACATGACTTAAATAACAACTAATAATAAAGTACATACATGTATACATACTTAAATATATGTATATATACATATATATTATACATACTTAGTGTATATATATATATATATATATATATATATATATATATATATATATATATATATATATGCAAGTACATATGAACATTACATATTCAGTGACGTCTATATATAAAAATTTATATACATATATACTTAAACATAATTACAAATAATATATTATATACATATACATATGCATATATATATATATATATATATATATATATATATATATATATCCAGATGAATATACATATACACACATATACATTAGTATTTTTGTATGTGTATATGTGTGTGTGTATATATATATATATATATATATATATATATATATATATATATATATATATATATATATATACATATATATATGTGTGCAAATATATATATATATATATATATATATATATATATATATATATATATGTATATATATATATATATATATATATATATATATATATATATATATATATATATATATATATATGAAGAAACATTATATAATTATATACATACAAATATTATATATGCGTATATAATTATTGTGTACGTGGGTTTTCATTAACACGACCATTATCCCCTACCAATTTTCATAACGTTGTAAACGTGTGTTAGCCGCAAAGTTCGAATGATCCCAAAGCCGTTATACAACAAATTACGTCATCAAAAAGGCTATCATTTCCACAAACACACAAATGACCATTAAGAGAATGAAACTGCCGCTCATGTGTCCGTTATCAATCTACAATTATCTCTTAACTTTACGGCTAAAACACGGGACCAAGAGAAACGGGCAAAGTATTAAAAGGAGGAGACTGTAGCCATCGTGCCCGCCCCTACATTATATGGGAACAATCACCGCCAATACCAAATGTAACTGGATCCCATGGGATGGAGGAGAGGGAGGAAGGGAGGGAGGCCAAAAAAGAAAAAAAAAAAGAGTGAGAGAAAAAACAATGGAACCCCGAGAAAAAGAAAGGAGTGAAACAGGGTAACCCCAAATTAAGCCTTGGGGCACATACCAATGAAAAACCAATAAGGGAGAGGGCGTTCCCACAGACCCTCCTATATCCCCATAGAATGGGGGCACCCTACCCCTTCTCCCCCCCCCCCCTCCGCCTCCGAGACCCACCATCGGCCGACTGACCAAACCAATGGTATGGATCCCGATGACCAAGGTCTCCCTAGACCTTACCGATGACCCTCCTAAAGGTCTGTCCATCGACCATCGACGTAAATTTAATTCCAGGTAAACTACAGAGCTACTCATATGGATCCGAGAGGCCTCAACTCGGTCGTCAGCCGGGTGTTACTTAATTTCTCTTTAATAAATGCAACTGGATTCCTAAGCGTAGTCAAAATAGTTTACGTGAAATTATAAATAAATTCTAAATTAAGATTTCGTATGATTTATATCGGGAAACGTAGTTTTACATTGTCTTTAAGGCACATTATGCACGTAGTCTGTATTTTTTATGAACGGATATGTGCATACACATGAGTTGAAATCAAGAAAATGTCGGGAGGCCGAACAAAGTACAGCACTGGGGGAGAGTAAATTCTAATGATTACCCCCTTTGATATGGTAGGAGCAAAGCATTTATTCTCTCTCTCTCTCTCTCTCTCTCTCTCTCTCTCTCTCTCTCTCTCCTCTCTCTCTCTTCTCTCTCTCTCTCTCTCTCTCCACTAAATTATTCTCCAGTCTTTGAAGCAAATGATGAATACAATAACGGAAAGTACATAAAATAATTGACTAACATCACTAAGAAATATTAAAGTAAGTAATGAATGCTAAGAGCTTAATAATTTAGCAGTTTACAATATACCCAAAAATGACTACTGCTGTTTTGCAAATAAGAGTTGTAGGCACTACAGTCTAGCAACAGAGGCTTCGTGTTTCTCATAAAACCTTCATGTCTTTGCCAATGTTTATCACCTTTATCCATTGACAACAATAAAGTGCCAAAAGAAAATATGGCAACAGCTCAATCACCAAGTCTCGTGGTGGTCGATGAGGTAACGTCCCTGATTAGTAAACGTCAGACTGGGGTTCGAGTCCCACTCAAATTCGTTAGTTCCTTTGGTGGCTATAACCTCACCATCCTAGTGAACTAATGATGGAGGGTTTGAGGGAGCCTATATGTGTATCTGCTGAGTCATCAGCAGCCATTGCCTGGCCCTCCTTGATCCTAGCTTGGGTGGAGAGGGGGCTTGGGCACTGATCATATATGTATATGGTCAATCTCTATGGCATTGTCCTGGTTGATATGGGCAATGTCACTGTCCCTTGCCTGTGCCATTCATGAGCGACCTTTAAACTGCAGGTGTAGTATAGTTCCTGGATTTTGGTTTTTTAAGAGAGGATGAAAATGGATTTCACAGTTAAAACACTTGAGAAATTAATCGTTCAAAGCATAATTGTAGCTGATTAAAAAAAATCATAAATAATGCTCCGAGTAATCTTGTCCAAATTATAAACAATGAAAACTACTTCGAGCAATCTTGTCTAAAAGATAAGAAAAGTACCGCTCCGATTAATCTTGTCTGAAACAAAGATGATAGTGACTTTATTAGCAGAACACCACAGGATTTGTAATGCTTGTTTACCAGAATGCATGAAATATCACATGAGGTTAGGCTGAAGATAAATTTGAAAAAAGACAGAGATGATGTGAACGGAATATGATATGGAAGATGAAATATCATTGGAAGGAGAAAGGATTAATGAGGTAGAATCATTTAAATATTTGGGAACTATGATCTCTAATACAGGATCTTTAGAGTTGGAATTTTATGAAAGATTGAAGAAAAACAAATCAGACAATGGCAAGGTTAAGTAAAATTTGGAAATCAAATAGCCTGGAATTCCCATATAAAATCAGGCTACATATCAGTTCAGTGAGGTCGGTGTTACTGTATGGACATGAGTCGTGGTATGACAATGCAACAATATCCAACAGATTTTGTAGATTTGAGAACAATAACCTCAAAAGAATATTGGGAGTGAAATGACAGGACCGGATTAGAAATGAAACTATAAGAGAAATTACTAGAGTGCCATATGTGGATGAGAGATTAGGTCACCAAACATTTGACCGGGCTCCACAAGGCACCAGAAGACATTAAAACAGTAAAATTGTCTGAAAGACAATAAACACATTGATCAAACTTGCTTACGAGACAAAGAATCTACCATTCCGAGCAATCTTGTCAAAAATATAAAAGCAAATACCACCATGGTTAATTTTGTCTCAATGACTTAGACACTACCTCTCTGAGGATTAAAACTACGAGTCATCTTGTCAACATAAAACATCCCTAGAGACTGCAGGACTCCAGACAGCAAAGCTATATCCTAACAATCACGGACACAAAAAATCTGAAGCATGTAGCATGGCATATTATATGCTCCCTAGCCAGTGAACGTCTATTATATATCTAGTGAAATTAGAATTACATTATTCCATCTAATCTTTGGTTAAAAAATGGATGCCGTGAGAGATAACACCAGTCATTACTGATATCCACAATCAGGAACCTTAAGTATACGAAATGTGCAGGATCAGCCCATTAATATATTATGCTATCGGTGGAATTCTACTACGGGATGGTCTAACGTTTCCTTTGAAGTATGTTCTTATTTAATGTAATATTCATTTTTTGTCAATGTTTCTTTCAACCTTTAAATAAATTCATGTACCCCATCGCAATACACACGCAAAAAATGGAAAGTGGAAATGAGGTAAAATTTCACTGGTACTACCTCGTTAATATCTGAAATAAATTGCAGAATTTGAGAACATCTTCTAGGATGGGTGACTCGTAAACAGAAAACGTGCAGGAGCGCGCACGCACACAGAGAAAACGAGTGTATGAGAGATACACTGTATGGTGGTAAGTTGTGGAGGTAGGGCTCAATCACATTCACCATACTGTACACGTTCAAGTTCGTCATGAAGTATTTCTCTAGCTGAAATTAATACTTGTCTGCTTATCCCTCTCACACACACATACACACACACACACACACACATATATATATATATATATATATATATATATATATATATATATATATATATATATATATATATATTTCTTTTCCGGTCACGCCATTGTTAGACGCAGAACTACTCGGTTTCTCCCTGTCCCTACGGTAGGGGGAGGGAAAGTATTCATACCCTGCTGAGAGTGGGTACCCCGAAAGGTACACTCATATATATATATATATATATATATATATATATATATATATATATATATATATATATATGTGTGTGTGTGTGTGTGTGTGTATGTAATTGCAATTTCGTGCTAAAGAGGTCTTCACCCTCCAAATGGCAGAATAAAAAAAAAAATATTGCACCGCTTCCAACGGCTCCTGAAAATCAATTTAACTTCCCTGTCACCACACGGCCTCCATCGACCATTCCCCCCCCCCCCCCCACACACACACACACATGGGCTCTCTTCTACAGAAGACAAACACCCCCCCCCCCCCCGATAGGCGGACTCCTACGGTAAAAAATAATGATTATACAATAACCGCAAAAAAGGAGCAATTCATCTTCGTCCTTCGGTACAAACGTAGAGTAACCATCAATTTGAATCCTCGGGGAAAAAATAATGTCGATAATCAGGAAATGAAAACATCTTGTGTGGGGGGGGGAGACAACGAGAGAAACAAGTTTATAAATGATAGCCCGAGGAAATATTAATAGAGGAATAAGATGTAACTAATGAAATAAATCTTAAATCAAAGAAGGTATTTTTTTACGCAGTGCTTCGCCAATTACTAAACGTCAATTCATTTAATGAATTACTTGAAGTAAAAATCAGAATAATTTGAAAATCTATTCAGAAGAAAAAACTCAAACTATATGAAAATTTATTCATACGAAAAAACTCAAACTATATGAAAATTTATTCATAAGAAAAAACTCAAACTATAAGAAAATTTATTCATAAAAAACTCAAACAATAATTCTCGGTTTCTTTCATAGAGATAATTTCATGAGAAGAAAAAAATAAATTTTTCCTCTTGAATTTCCATACTGAAATACAAATAGTAGGCCTACGATAAAAATTAATCTATCGGTTCTTCAAGAAGGGCGGGAAAAAATTATGCAAATAAAGAGGTTTTAAAGAAAATATGAATTAAGCCAATTCATTTTGGTTTTTAAAGAACATGTAAATTAAGATGAAATCAATTTCGGTTTAAAAAAAATATTAATCAAGATGAAATCATTTAAAAAAAGATATAAAAAATTACTGGAACCATTGCGTAAACCATTACTTCAAAAGCAGGCATTCTTGATGTAAAAAGTTACCAATGGAAAGTAAATTAACAACAAACCCAACTTAAGTTAGTCTACCACAATAAAAAATGAGAGAGAGAGAGAGAGAGAGAGAGAGAGAGAGAGAGAGAGAGAGAGAGAGAGAGAGATTCAAAACTAATTTATTCCTGCATCGTATTCCTTAATAACCCACTTATTAACTATTGTACTATTTCAACTCTCCTTTGCAGGAACGAGTGAGAACCCAGCTTTTGAGAGAATATTTGGTTTATTTATACTTAGCAGGCATACACCGTTACGATTATATAATTTACTATCTATAAAATCAAACAAAATTAAACCAATTTTAAAAAGAAAGAGATTCGACATTGAATCCAAAATAAAGTTTATATTTGTTCACGCGTATAATGAGAAATTTCAATCAATCGGCTGAATTGCCAAGTAATAAAACCTTCCCGCATCTCCCGCGATAAAATCTATTCCTTGGCGCAAAATTAACGAAGATCTACAAATCCCCATCAAAGATCCTGGGGCCAACGCCATCAATATTTTTATTAGCGATAAGACACAGCGCGCCTTTCTTCAGTAGCGCATAATAAACCCCGAATCGAGGGCCATATATGACGAATATCCATAAATCAAATAATTTCGGCCTTCAATATAGATCGAGCCCATAAAGTGTCAAGACACGACCTGCCTCCAATTCAGTAGGTCTGCTTACTGCTTCTCACGGTAATATTATCGCCTGCCTACTCCTCCTCTACTCCGATAACTACCTGCTTAACAGGTCCCTGATATCTGCCCAAAACAGCCCCGGGCATCAACCAACTCTTTTCTGCTAATTAATCAAACTTTAACGTTATCATAACAGGTGAGCGTAAACACACGGAATATTAAACCTAAGGGAGTATTGTTCTAAGGCGTCTTTTCCTTCCCCAACGAGTACCGTTACCGTCGCCGCACCTGACGGGTTATGGAAGTCCTCCGGCGGGAGAAAAATGGCCCTTATTCCCCCTGTTCGCAGGGGTGGGAATGGGGGAGTCGGGAGTCCCTCACGGAGCCGGTGGGAGGTACGATTCTTATCAATTATTGGCGGGTATTGGAACATCCTCCTAAAGAAGCTGATCCGGGGCGTCGGCCAGCGTCATCCTAGTACTTATCTTGCCATAATCAAACTGCCACTACCATGCCATCATGGAAGTGCCATAATCCTGCCGTAAAGCCGCAATCGCAAAAATCAAATCAAGCGTCTCATAATACCCAGGGCTACGAGCCTGGTGCACTCTCCAAACTTTTTGCTTCAATGCATAAAGGAGGAGGTTGGTTTGAATAGGGACGCTACGCACAACGTCTCTTTTCTAAGATGATTATTCTACAAAATTTCATAGGATACAGAAAAAAAAGTTTAGAACCTTAACACTTTTGATTTCCAAAATTTTGTATCAATTGTTCATGAAAAAGTTTACTTTTTTTCGATAATCAAACTTCCTTATAAACAATTTTCTTTCTTATTTTCCATATATTTTATAATACATTTTTTATTTAGAATAGTAGTACTTTTGATAATCATCATATCCTATCAATTATTGATTAAAATGTTACTTTAAAATATTTTCTATAACGAAAATGAGAAACATTCATCGTCTTCAAAAGAATTTGAAAACTACTTTCTACAAAATTTATATTAGGTAAAACTTCTTTTTATATATTCAATAAAGATCCATTGTTGTTCGATAAATTATATCTTCAGCGCCCTGAAGAATCGAAAATATTTTCTATGAAATGGTTATGAACAGCGTTTGGAAAAGATCCTATAATTCTTTACTTTACTAAGACTTTTTTTAAGAATGAAAATTATTTTGCCTTTCTCTTCTATTAAAGTATCTTTTATAATTACACATCCTTTCTAAGGAATATGAGGAACAGATTTTTTATTCAGCATAACTCACGCAAAGAGCTACTAATACATTAAAATCCCTTTATGCAGATACTCCGGAGTAAAATTTTTCCAACACGCTATAAAATAAAAATATGAGGAATAGCAATATATGATTTTCAAACATGTTTTTTAAGTGTACTTTATCAAATTGTTTGTAAGCAATGCCACACCTAATGCAAACAAGGAAATCAATCTTCGTTTAATAGATTATATGATGCTTAGACTGGATAACCTCAAATTATTTGTAAACAATGCCACGCCTACTTAAGCATGAGAAGAAATTTCGTACCAATATACTGTATATGATGATTATTAAAAACTACTAAGTATTTTCATAAAACCTAAGCATATCATGTATGAAATATACCTGCCTCTGAAACTTTCTATCATACGATACAATATAAAGTGTCAATCAAAAGAAAGTAATGATGATGCCCAGTCTCAACAGCTCAAAATCAATAAATGTAAGTATCACTGGTTTATGAATAGCCAGAGCAGCCGACTACTCAGTTTAATGGTAAGAATACATATACATTTCAAAAACAAACATAAACCTCTGAACTGAATTAAAGGCTACGATAAATTCTACCTCCGTGCATTCAGAAGTAAACTCAGACCAATGATCAATCATGGTTTTAGAATTATAGCCTACGTACAGAAGCATTCCAGCCTATAACAACACCGAATAACAAACAGACTGCCAATCTTTTCCTGTCAGTTTGTGACAAATATGATGACCTTAACTCCCCCAGAAATCGCTGTCTCAATCTATGGGTCCCATACTTCTATCCTCACTAATTAGCATCTGATGGGAAACTAAAACCACTGGACAAAGCCGTGTTACTTAGTAAAGACCTTGGAATCAGATAATCATAAGTTGACGTTCTTCTTCCCGATACGCTGTCCTCCCAAGAACATTACGATTAACTTCTCGCTTCATTAATAGAATATTAAACCAAGCATGGGCAAACTTTATAATTGAGCCTTGATATTAGATATTTACACTAGGGGAATATTATATGAATCACATACAAGCTTCATAAATGAATCCTATATTAACTTCACAAATAAATCCTATACAAACTTCACAATGGAACCTTACCATAAGGTGAGTATTAAAGGACTCATAGACAATCTTGCAATTTAATAATATGTAAAGTCCACAATTTAACCTAACTTTCAGATTTTATTTCCACAAGGTGAGTATGAAATGAATCCAAGACAAACACCAAAATTGAACCTTACTGTCAGATTTGATTTCCACTCAAGGTAAGTAATAAATGAATCCTCGGCAATCTTCACAGATTAATTATATGCAAAATTCCACAATTGAGCGTTACTATCAGATTTTCTTTCCATATGATGAGTATGAAATGAATCCTAGACAATCATCAAAACTAAATCCTGTACAAACTTCACGATTGAATCTTACTTTCAGATTTGAATTCTACTCACGGACTATCAAATTAATCCAAAGACAAACTTAACAAATAATCATTGCTATCACATTTGATTTACACTAATAAACTCCACAAGCTGATCTTTACAACATGGTTTGTTATCTATTCGAGGGAGCACAAAACCATTATTTAAACTTCTCAAGTGAGAAGATCGAGATAAGCACTTCTCATTATTTCTAAAAGATGTATGAAGTACTTTCTAGGAATATAAATAAATTAAAGCTCTAATTATGCAATACAGTGGTGTTTTCTAAGTGATGGCATTATTGAGAGTTAAGCTTTTTCATCCAATCGTTCAAAAGACTGATCTTAAATCTCCTTGCCGATAAATGGTACTTCTAATAGAATAATATTTTGCATATAAGCCACTATACCTGAAGGAAATAACTTATAAATATCTAGTAACAATTCATAATCTTTGTAATACAAATAGAATATAATTTTTACTTTCAAATTGTTGATGTTTGCTACCAATTCCATCATAACTGTAAGACTTGAAAATAAAATTGTATCACATGTAGATTAGACACCTTTCTGCAACTTGGATGTAGTTATAGATCTCCACTTAATGCAATGCAAAGTAATGCAACATCCAGGCTTAGAATGTCAAAAATTTCGTAAGGACCAGTAAGTGGAAATGTGAATCAATTCTAAAACCGACCATAATTCATATTGATAGTGTATCTTTAATCAAAACATAACTCAATAATTTTAATAAATATCTAAAAGTTAACCAAATCACTCTTCTTATCACTCTATAGTATTTTCTT
>NC_090736.1:65236195-65238695 GCF_036898095.1 Palaemon carinicauda | reverse complement strand
ATTCATGTACAAGATATAGCTTTGTGTCTGTAAGCTTATATAGCTAAGGAAAAAATGTATCTTTTAAATAAGAGGCAATTGACGTCACATAAGGTGTTGAGTATACTTTTTACTTATTCATTATATAATCAAAATCCGATTAATAATGGTAATGAAATACTGACACGACTTTCACCTACATTATTAACTGACTACATTTCCACGTGACGTTAAACAATTACATAATGTAAAACCGGGTTAAGAATACCTCAACGATTATAATAACCCAGCAGTTAACCTACCTACAAAATCATCAAAATCAAGTTCTATTAGCCCATAAGAAATAAAATAACACTAACAACAAATCCCATGGTAATGAGTAAAATTATTATTTTGCAAAACCATAAAATATCAAACTAAAAAAATGAGTTAAGAGTTTCATAAAAAAATCATTTAATAAATACACAATTGCCAGCATATTGCTTTCTTAAGTAAAAATGCATCTCTCTCTCTCTCTCTCTCTCTCTCTCTCTCTCTCTCTCTCTCTCTCTCTCTCTCTCTCATATATCAATAATTGTCAGCATATTTTCCTCAAGTAAAATTAATCTCTCTCTCTCTCTCTCTCTCTCTCTCTCTCTCTCTCTCTCTCTCTCTCTCTCTCTCTCTCTCTCTCTCTCATGAAAAAATTTAAATTATCAATAATTGTCAGCATATTTTCCTCAAGTAAAATGCATCTCTCTCTCTCTCTCTCTCTCTCTCTCTCTCTCTCTCTCTCTCTCTCTCTCTCTCTCTCTCTCTCTCTCTCTCTCTCTCTCATGAAAAAAATTAAATATATCAATAATTGTCAGCATATTTTCTTCAAGTAAAATGCATCTCTCTCTCTCTCTCTCTCTCTCTCTCTCTCTCTCTCTCTCTCTCTCTCTCTCTCTCTCTCTCTCTCTCATTTAATTTCTAGCGGAGTAATTAAAACCGACCACAGATCACAAACACCACGAAAACATCCCAGAGACGAAGATGCCAATTACTCAATAAAACAAGCCAATTCAACTAAAAATAAACAGCCGACTAAACTCAGTTTCCAGAATAAATAAAATCCGAATGAAACCGCATCCTAATGATGGTCTCTGAAAAGGTGGGGAGGGGGTTGTAATTAGGATAATTAATAATTTAGAAATCACGCATGGCGACGGCCTTATTAATCCCGACAGCTTTTGATCCGTTCGCATCTAGTTACAAGGGAATCTCCGTCTTTCCTCTTTCTTTCTGGGAAGTCAACCGCGCCACGTCTACTGTCCATCGGGCGAAAATAACAAAGGAAAAGTATGCTTTATCTTTTTTTATTTTCTTAAAGAGTCAATAATCGTTGTGAAAACGATATATCTCAACATTGAAGTTTTATATAATCATTAATGTTAGTAATTGAATCATCAACTAGATGATGTTAACCTTAATAATAAGAATATCAATGCAAATTTAACGATCATTATATATATATATATATATATATATATATATATATATATATATATATATATATATATATATATATATATATCCATATTCACCTTATTCTTTTACTTTTACTTAATTGATGATATTATTTTAATTGTATTATTGCCCGAAGAGCTCTGCTCCACATGGGCTTGGACCGAGTCTTTATTTTTGTAAATCTTTTGTATGTAAATATTTTTGTCCAATAAACATTATTATTATTATTATTATTATTATTATTATTATTATTATTATATTATGTTAATTTTAGCGATACAAAATTAATCGGTTTCAACCACTGTGACTTAACGTACATAATCATAACATTTCTTTAATATCATAATCAAAATGATTGATAGGCATTTATGTATATTTAATTTGATATTGGTAACAAGATTTCATGAAATTTATATGACGTGGCGAAGTACTGTCCTAACCCAATAACTTTAATAGAATACAGTATTAAAAGCATTTAATTTCATTTAGATTTTGCATAAAAATCTGATACCTTTTAATGATTAAAATCAAATATTTTTAATAAAGGACTAAGCATGTGTATTTTTATTAGTATTGTTACTTACTAAGCTACAACCCTAGTTGGAAAAGCAGGATGCTATAAGCCCAGGGGCTCCAACAGGGAAAATAGCTCAGTGAGGAAAGGAAACAAGGAAAAATAAAATATTTTAAGAAGAGCAGCAATATTAAAATAAATATCACTTTATAAACTATAACAAAAAACTTTAACAAAACAAGAGGAAGAGAAATAAGATATAAGATAGAACAGTGTGTGACCGAGTGTACCCTCAAGCAAGAGAACTCTAACCCAAGACAGTGGAAGACCATGGTACAGAGGCTATGGCACTACCCAAGATTAGAGAACAATGGTTTGATTTTGGAGTGTCCTCCTAGAAGAGCAGCTTACCATAGCTAAAGAGTCTCTTCTACCCTTACAAAAGAGGAAAGTGGCTACAGAACAATTACAGTGCAGTAAGAATTGTTTGGTAATCTCAGTGTTGTCAGGTGTATGAGG
>NC_090736.1:65213695-65231195 GCF_036898095.1 Palaemon carinicauda | reverse complement strand
TAATAATAAGTTTGGCCTAAAATTTACTGGCCCGCTCGTTTATTCATAAATTAACAGCATCGATATTTGTTATCTTATATCGGAAAACATCTTTACCAACTTCTGCCCATCCCACCAACCCCCTTTCAAATACTTTATCTATCCACGATCCCAAACATACAAACAAACAAAGCGATGTGTCTTGTTGGTATACGTTTAGTTATATTGAAAAATTATGCAGATAAAACTATACCAACTTGATATTGTCAATAGCAATTATACCAACTAAAAAAAGGAAAACCATAGACATTTTATCCCGTCTTACAAAAAAGGGCTATTTACTATACAGCTAACACAAACTAAACTGTGAAATTACGTAAGACTTCTAAGCCAATTAAAGTAAATATATCACATTTCTGATATCAGAGGACATGAATACATGACCTGGGATTAAGCCACTAAGAGCAAATATATAAAATTTCCATTCTGGCAGCGCTGCTAATGTCATCATGTCAGTACAAACACCACTACAAAATTTACACTTACAATGCGCACACTTACAGTTAAATAATCTTTCTTCTTTTAAATCTATTAGATATCAGGACGCTGATTAATTTAAATAACAACTCCTAAAATAACACCTTTGGAAAAAAATTTGATTATAGCTTTGTAAATCAAACTAATTATTAAATTGTTATATAAGATCTTCTAAAAGCCAGCTTATTTAACGGTCCTTAATAATCAATTTTAGTCAAGTACACAATTACTGTTTCAGAGTAAAATTAAATATTAAACTGTAATTAGTCCACGTTAAAAATTAACCTCCAAAGAAGCGTTCATGATACAAAAAAGACCAATGCATAAGTGAAAAACACCATTAATTATATTTCCTTCATAAACCTTAAAGATAGTCGATTACTTCATTAAAAGGAGTCCATCCTACACTGAATGACAAACAAAATACCACGAGTCATTAAACAAAATAGAATAAAACATTGTTTTGAATCATTGCTTTATTATTGGAGAGAGAGAGAGAGAGAGAGAGAGAGAGAGAGAGAGAGAGAGAGAGAGAGAGAGAAAGAGAGAGAGAGAGATGGCTACAACGTTTTCAAAATTTCAATTGGGATATCCTGGAATCGGCGGTCACATGGTAAAGACACCAATGTCTAAATTTCCTTTCATAAGCTCTTCAGTGTTCCTATATTCAACATTATCGGTTTGTCCTGATTTCATTAATCTGTTTACCTCCCTTCTCATGTGGTAGTTTCTTAATTCCACTTACGTACTCTTTACAACACAAAGATCAAATCAAATTCTATATTCTATTGATGCTTTCATACACAGGGCATTCAGCGCAGTTCGATTGAAATGTGATGACAATGTAGAGAGAATAATTTGGCAATTGGCTTTATTGACAACAACCCTTGTAACTAGGACTGAGAACGTTATACTGTCACTACTTTAAGTAGTACAATTTTTTGCTTACGTACTTGATACACAAGCATTTAATTGGTATAAGTTTTCGTTTACGTACTTATACACAAGCATTTAATTAGTAAATTTTTTTCTCGTTTACGTACTTATACACAAGCATTTAATTAGCACAATTTTTTGTTCACATACTTATACACAAGCATTTGATTAGAGCAATTTTTCGTTTACGTACTTATACACAAGCATTTAATTATATCAAAACAAATTCCATTCAAATACATTCCCAGACGATAATGCCCAATTTTCACAGAATTTTGGATCCATTGCATTGAAAGTTGATAATATATATATATATATATATATATATATATATATATATATATATATATATATATATATATATATATATATATATATATATATATATATATATATATATATATATATGAGGATTCTCAATGGATTTCCTACAACTTACCAAAATACTTTATAATTAATATTTTTCATATACCAGTACTTGACCTCTGTTGTGCTTCCTAAGGCTGAGGCTTAAATTTTACTTATAATACAATCTTTTGATCTGTCCTTTCCTTTAAATCCTTAGATTCAAACCATCTGTTTAAATATGAAATTATAGACTATGTTTTAACTTTATTAATCAATTAAGCGTCGTTATTAATTTTTGGTCAGTCCTTTGCTCCCATCAATATGTTTATGTCACCTATTGTCAAATTGATATATATATATATATATATATATATATATATATATATATATATATATATATATATATATATACATATACAGTATATATATACATATATATATATACATATATAAATATATATATACATACATATATAAATTTATATATACATATATATAAATATATATATATATATAAATAAATATATATATAAATAAATAAATACATATATATATATATAATATATATATATATATATATATATATATATATATATATATATATATATATATATATATATATATACAAATTCTTTTATACAGATGTTTATTTTTTATTTACATATACATATACTTAAGTATTTATATATGTGTGTATATATATACATATATATATATATATATATATATATATATATATATATATATATATATATATATATATATTCATACATATATATATACATAAATACTTAAGTATATGCATATGTAAATAAACATCTGTAAAAAATGAATATACATACATTATATATATATATATATATATATATATATATATATATATATATATATATATATATATATATATATATAACCCCTTACAGCAATCATTATCCGTAAACCCCACACCTGAAAAAAAAAAAATTCGCAGATGGCATCTCAAAGAATCATATTCTATCGAATTATTTTTGGGCATAATTTAAGAAGTTCGACAAATTGCAAATATCAAAACTTACAGCATCCCAAACCAAAGAAACGAAACAGTCCTAATCACAACCAACGAACTAGATTGAAATGACTGTTCTTTTTTTCCAAATTTCCTGGCGATGATTATGGTCACCGACACCGTAGTTGTGATAATAATCAAAACGACCAACATAAAAGAAATAATAATCAAGAACTGGCAAACGAGAACGAAGGCTCACACCTGCGACGGATATTTCGACAAATTGGCAATTTCCCCCCCCCCACCCTCTCTTTGATGCCTTATCAGCTGATGTTATAATGTCGACGGCAACATAAAAGTCGAATCATCATATGCCCAGACAAACATATGACGAATTATGCTTCTGATCTTCACCGGGATTTATACACATCGTCAATTGCTCAACAAACAACTGTAAAAATCGGAAAATTCGAATTCATATCAGTAAAACATTTGAACACGTACATTTTGCTTCGCGTTTTCCACAAGGCAGAGAAGTATGTCACGAAAATGTTTGTGAAAATTACAAAACATCCTAATTTGTCTTATAAAAATATTGGTGAATGTTACGACACATAATATCTTCCTAAGTTGCCATGTCTAGCTACGCCAGCAGTTACAAACAGATCATAAGAACTCGAACTCTGGACAAGAATCACGAGAAGAGAAACACTTCATGTGCAACGAAAAAAAAGATGCCTAAAAAAACACCACTAATCAGTTGACACTGAGAACCTTTGAAGATAAAGTACTGAGCAGTAAAACCGTGAACGTAACTGAGACAATACTGGAATGTGGTATCTGACTAAATGAAATTACAGAAAGGATGTAGGCCTACTGTGCCCTATGTTACAGATTAATTAGTCTATATGTATGTAAAAATTTATTAGTTTAAAAAATATATATATATATATATATATATATATATATATATATATATATATATATATATATATATATATATATATATATACATATATATATATATATATATATATATATATATATATATATATATATATATATATATATATATATATACATATATATATATATATATATATATATATATATATATATATATATATATATATATATATATATATATATAAACACACACACTTCTTCAATGTATTAATTAAGCATATATGAGTGTAATAACACATTTGATAAGCAAGTATGAGTTAAAAACTACATTCGACTAGAAAGAACGAATTGAAAAAATATATGATCTAAGCAAGCATGCGTGAAATAAAATGTATTTACTAAACAAGTGTGAGTGAAATGAAATATCTTTACTAAACAAATTAGTGAAATAAAATGTATTTACTACTCAGTTATGAGCGAAATATAATGTATTTACAAATCAGTTATGAGCGAAATATAATGTATCTACTAAACAGATATAAGTGAAATAAAATGCATTTACTAAACAAGTATGAGTTAAATAAAATGTATTTACTAAACACGTAGGAGTTAAATAAAATGTATTCACTAGACAAGTGTGGGTGAAGTAAGATATATTTACTAAACACGTAGGAGTGATACAAAATATTAAAAATTATCATGATTGAATAAAAAGATGTAGGCAAATAAGCAAGTATGACCCAACAAAAAGAATATTCAACAACTATGAGTGAAATAAAAATATTTAATAGGAGTGTAAGAGCAAAACAAAAACCTTTAATAAGCAAGTATGAGTGAAATAAAAATATTTAATAAGCAAGTGTGAGTGAAAAAAAATTAATAAGCATGTGTGAGTGAAATGAAAATATTTAATAAGTAAGTGTGAGTGAAATAAAAATATTTAATAAGCAAGTGTGAGTGAAATAAAAATATTTAATATGCAAGTGTGAGTGAAATAAAAATATTTAACATGCAAGTGTGAGTGAAATAAAAATATTTAATAAGCAAGTGTGAGTAAAATAAAACTATTTAATAAACAAGTGTGAGTGAAATAAAAAAATCTAATATGCAAGTGTGAGTGAAATAAAGTCTAATATGCACGTGTAAGTGGAAAACAAATTTATTTTCTTAGCTTGTATGAACAAAAAAAATTAACCAACAGAAATAAGTGAAACAAAATTATATATAAAGTAACTATTAATGAAAAAAATATTTAATGAGCAAGAAAATAATGAAGCATAGAATATTTAATGAAAGAGTTTGTGCAAAAAAAAAAAATAATAAAAAGGAGAGTGAAAAAATATCTATTAAACATGTATGAGTGAAACAGAAATATCTATTAAACAAGAATGAGAAAAAGATATCTATTAAACAAGTATGAGTGAAAAAAAAATTCAATAAGCAAGTATGAGTGAAATTTTTTTTTAATAAGATGAGTGATAACAAAATATTTGAAAAACACTTAGAAATGGAACAAAGCTCAACTAGAAAATATCAAAATATCTCCATTCTCAAACTTAACTATAACACTTTCGTCACAACCAGTTAGTTATTTAAGAAAAGGATTTTAAATCTGGAAAACATATTGCAAACACACACACATATACATGTATATATATAATATATATATACATATATATATATACATATATATAATATATATATATACATATATATATATATATATATATATATATATATACATATATATATATATATACATATATATATATATATATATATATATATATATATATATATATATATATATATACATATATACATACACTGTATGTGTATATAGTTTATATATGAAATATCAGTTTTGATTTGTTACCGTCTTCGAAATATTTTGTTTCAATTCATTATTTCTCATGTTGTCTATTTCCTTATTTCCTTTCCTTTATGGGCTATTTTATCCTGTTGGAGCCCTTTGGCTTAGATTATTATTATTACTAGCCAAACTACAACCTAAGCCCAAGGGCTCTAACAGGTTAAAATAGCACAGTGAGGAAAGGAAATAAGGAAATGAACAAGCGATCAGAAAAAAAATGACAAATTATTATAAGAACAGCATCAATATCAAAACATATATGACATATATATAAACTATAAAAAAAAAATTATGTCAGCCTGTTCAACAGAAAAACATTTGCTGCAAGTTTGAACTTTTGAAGTTCTACTGATTCAACTACCCCATTAGAAAGATCATTCCACAACTTGGTCACCGCTGGAATAAAACTTCTAGAATACTGTGTAGTATTGAGCCTCATGATTGAGAAGGCTTGGTTATTAGAATTAACTGCATGCCTAGTATTACGAATAGGATGGAGCTGTCCATGAAGATCTGAATGTAAAGGATGATCAGAATTATGAAAAATCTTATGCAACATTGCTTTTCGAACTACGGTTGTAATTTGGCTAGTAATAGTAGTAATAATTATAATAACTGTAATCCAACAGTAAAACATGTTTCTTAAAATGACACATAAAAGAAACTAATGAATTAAAATTAATTACTATATTTTCACCGAGAAGAGGGTCAATGTGCATTGGTCGAAATGTAATTATTAATTTGATTTCCTTAGTTTCTTTTATGCGCATTTCTAAGAATATATATATATATATATATATATATATATATATATATATATATATATATATATATATATATATATATATAGAAGGATAGATAGTAGGTTGGCCAGGGCACCAGCCACCCGTTGTGATACTACCGCTAAAGTTATTGGGTCCTTTGACTGGCCAGACAGTATTACATTAGATCCTTCTCTCTGGTTACGCCTCATTTTCCTTTTGCCTACACATACACCAAATGATCTGGCCTATTCTTTATATATTCTCCTCTGCCCTCATACACCTGACAACACCAAGATTACTAAATAATTATTCCTCACTCAAGGGACTAACTACTGCAATGTAGTTGTTCACTGGCTACTTTCCTCTTGGTTAGGGTAGAAGAGACTCTTTAGCAAGCAGCTCTTCTAGGAGAAGGACACTCCTTAATCAAACCATTGTTCTTTGGTCTTGAATAGTGCCCTAGCCTCTGTACCATGGTATATCACTGTCTTGAGGTAGTGTTTTCTTGCTTGAGGGTCAACTTGGGCACACTATTCTATTATATTTCTCGTCCTTTTGTTTTTTTTAGTGTATAATTTATATATAAAATATTTATTTTAATGTTACTGTTCTTGAAATATTTTAATTGTTAATTACTTTTCTTGTAGTTCCCTTATTTCCTTTCCTCACTGGGCTATTTTCCTTGTTGGAGCCCTCGGGCTTATAGCATTCTGCTTATCCAACCGGCACTGTAGTTTAGCAAATAATATATATATATATATATATATATATATATATATATATATATATATATATATATATATATATATATATATATATATATATATATATATATATATATATATATATATGCATCTGTGTGTACATGTGTCTATTTGTAAAATATATTTGTGTGTGAGGTAGCTATTGCTTTTGCTATGGGATTTCGACACTTAAATTTGTTAATAATTGTAACTGCTCGTGATAAAGTATCCTACAGTTTAGTTTGAAAAGAAGTAGATTGTGATATATATATATATATATATATATATATATATATATATATATATATATATATATATATATATATATATATATATATATATATATATATATATATATGAGAGAGAGAGAGAGAGAGAGAGAGAGAGAGAGAGAGAGAGAGAATACTATATGTATGTTTAAATATCCACATTATATATACATATGAAAATTACTTCAAACAAAAATATATATTTCTATAAATAGACTATACATATTCTAGAGTAGATAAAGTAGTCTTTTCCTAATTGCTACTCCCTAATAGGCTCCTATCAACTTCTATCCAAGTTAGAAATATCATGAAAACTTTAAAATTTATAAATAAAAAGGCTACAATTCGTTAATACCGAGAAGCACTACTACTTGAATGACAGAAATACACTATACCAACAGCAATACGCTAAATTCGATACACTTAATTATCTAACATAACTGGAAATAACCACGAAAATTAATTGCTTGAGCCTTTTCAGAATTCATATGCCTACGTATTTATAATAATTATAACAAATTAAGACCTGGGAGCAGATAAAGTAAACAGCACATGTAACACATTAATGTAAACTTGTTTTAAAAGAATATAGCGTCAGTTTCCAATCTTTCAATTTCATAATAGAAATCCGATGAAGAAAAATGTAAAATTATTATTCAACATTAAAACCACAAAGTTTAAAATGTGCAGTACAGATGATCCCTTTTCCCCTCTTTAAAAGGAAATACCAGGAGGAGTAGTCACTAGGCCTACTGTGCGTAATCGAGGGGTGTCAGTTTATGCCTAACCAGTTAAAAGGCCTCTTACAAAGAAACGCTACCTGTAATACGAGGCTCCAAATTCAACTCGATCACAGTTTCATCCAAAAACTCTCTAACACGATGGACTATAAAAAACAGGAACACTCCGATACCAATAATTGATATTTATATAACAAAATGACATGCTGTCGATAAGAACAGTCATCAACGTCGCTATTCGGTCCAAATTCCACACATTTCTCGCTACACGAGTTTCTCTCCCAAAACATTACCCGGCGCAAAGGGTGAGAGTGTGTGTGAGAGGTGGCGGTGGTGGCAGGAAAGCGGCGAACGACCGAATGAGTCAACGATATCTAAATCGGAATAGGTTGTTATACTGAAATATTATCAACATCATTATCAATATTAGCTAAGCTACAACCCTCGCTGGAAAAGCAGGATGCTTTAAGACTAATGACTTCAACATGGAAAAATAAGTGTAAAAGGACTAAATAAAATATATGAACAGTAATGAATCTCACTGGAAAAGCAGGATGCTTTAAGACCAATGACTCCAACAATGAAAAATAGCCCAGTGAGTAAAAGGACTAAATTAAATATATATATATATATATATATATATATATATATATATATATATATATATATATATATATATATATATATATATATATATATATATATATATATATATATATATATATATATAGACAGTAATGAATAAAGAATATACATTACTGAACAATAAATTAAATTTAATAGGATGAGAAACTTAATGTTTTCGGCGACACTGAAATTTTAAATGTCAAGCCAAAACCGTAACTATTTGAACCTACCCAATTCAGAAGCATATCACGATGATTATGACTTCTGTCTCGATTATGATGAAAGATGGTAAAAAACGGACTTGAAACAGTATCATAGGAGTTGCATGTACAATCTACACAAAACATATGAGACACCGCCATGCTTAACATATAAACTTGTTATAGTCACCGTATTAACATCGACACGAGACAAACTTAAAATTCGAAACGAGCACGAGAGCATGAAAAAGGTAGGTACCGTACGCTAAGGAACCTATGAGCATTGCCGAGAGGAATGCTACGATGCGGAGCGCTAGAGCACGAGGAGAGGTACGAAATGGAGCACGTAAGCATGAAGCGAGGTGCTAAATGGTGCTCCCAAGAGCATGAAGGTACGAAATGGAGCTCAAAATCATCAGGGAAGGTCCGAGAGGGAAGAAACTCCAGAGCAGGACCTACCTAACCTATTCTGAGGTCTTGCTCCAGCGTATGATTAGCGATATAAAATGCAGCCCGTGAGAGGTACAAAACGGGGCTTAAGCCTAGGATCACTTTACTCAAAACGAAACAACTTTTTCCCCGGAATCACAATATTACGCCACTTTATTTCCGCCGGATCTCACTACAAATGTAATTTTTATAAACCAAGCAACTGTGAACTTCGTACGGCAGAACCTCATAATAACAATATATTTTTTTATATCGTAATCATATTTAAATTAAGAACTCCCGATTAAAATGGAACTCAAAGAAACCTCGATAAGCGCATAAGTTCATTAATAAGTTAAAGTCACGAAAATGGGGTTTTTGTAAAATACTAAAAACTGAAAACTAAATTACAATGTTCAGGAACCATACAAAATGCAGGGCGACAGCTAGCACCATTTGTCTTTAGCAATACTGTTGTATTTAGAATTATGTAGTATAGTATACTGCGAGGCACAGGATATTTACAACCACATTAAGTACTTAACATACAAGAATACGCAAAACTAACATGGATAGCCTATATGGAAAACATTTCAAACTAATACATCAAATACTATAGTTTTAATTGCCGTAATGAAAATACTGCCAACCTTATATCGACTGAGTTGAAAAATAACGTCGATAACATTTATCAAAATTAGAGCAATTTGCGCAATGACCCCCATATAGCTTATTCGCCGGTTGAAGAAACACACTGATGCATTCTGTAAGGGCTTAGTTTCCTCTGTTCCAATTATCAATAAACACTACTACATGAAAAATACTAGGGTAAGGGATTGGCTTACTCAGTATCTATCTATCTATCTATCTATATATATATATATATATATATATATATATATATATATATATATATATATATATATATATATATATATATATATATATATATATATATATATATATATATATATATAATCTGATTCACTATGATTTAGAACAAACTGGTTGAGCTAAAACTGTGGAACATTTTTATTTTATACAGAAAATTTGTTCTTACTAAACGTTTACTTATAAGAAATTTATGAAATTGAAAATATGAAGGCTTCCGTATCCGCTCCCGATGTGCTTCAACCCAGTTTTTTTATTTTTTTTTCTCTCATTGGTAAGCGTTCGGTAATAATTTTAGGGATATTTTAATATCTCCATTATAACTTTGTTGCATTTGGGCGGCTTGTCAGAAGATCCTTTCTTGAACATGAATATTTTTTTTTCAATTTACCAGGCATGGGCCATAACGTTTCTAATGTAATATAAGTTAAGACAACGTAGAAAAAATAAAGTTTTGGTTTTAAGAACCTTCCCTTCTTGATCTCATTTACAACCACACCGACGTCAGCGTCATGGAACGTTGACTTCTGGAAATATGAAAAACTAAGTATACTAAATTTTCAACATGTTTTATATTGTAGACTACTACTAATGTAAGTAGCAACACAAAATCATTCCATCCGCTCCTCTTACAGACATCATTCTAACTAAGGTTACTTTACAACAAACACACACACACACACATACACAAAACTATCTAGTAATACTAATAATGAACGTTTGATGATAATATCTCATCTCCAGCAGTAGAACGATTACCTTCAACGTCACCTTAAAGATGAATACGAGAATATTCGTAAATTCTGGTACTAGTAGAATTCATTCTATGGCCCGTACATTATAATGAATACTATTATTATTATTATTATCATTATTATTACTATCCAAGCTACAACCCTAGTTGGAAAAGCAAGATGCTATAAGCCCAGGGGCTCCAACAGGGAAAAATAGCCCAGTGAGGAAAGGAAATAAGGAAATAAATAGACAATTTTTTAATAATAAACTTCAAATAGGAATAATTCTATTTATTGCACATATTTCAGTATATTACCAGTTTATTGTAAGGCATTAATTAAAATTATTGTTTACTGATACTCCACATTATAAATATATAAACAAATACTAAATACAACGATTGACTGATCGATAACTGCGAACACTTAAGTTCAATTATTTTACAGGGTAAATAGTTTCTCGAACCAAACCAGGGCTTTCTTACTGCACCTAATGAAATCGTACCATAGGTATTCCTATAACTATCATGCATTACGCAGAGAGAGAGAGAGAGAGAGAGAGAGAGAGAGAGAGAGAGAGAGAGAGAGAGAGAGAGAGAGAGAGAATGAACATGCCCCGAACTCTTGCTATATGGCCGTCGAAGGGTATGAAAAAGATGAGCGGAGGCGAGCCTTCTAATTGTTGGATGGGCTGTAAAATGGCACGTTTGGGACACCATGGATGATGTACGCACCCCCCCCCCCCCTTCCCCCACATCTTCCCTCCTCCACACCCTACTCTGTCCTCAATATAGCCAGATTCCTCCAACTTATCCTACAAATGACTGCTCTGAAAACCATAAGGCTACTTAATCTATAGCAACGGCGATGACTGTCCTTCAGAAGTCATTCCTCTAACTTTACCTACGAAGGATGTATGGATTATAAAATTTAGGGCTCGATCCAAAAATCCTACGAAGGGCTGCTCTGAAACAAGTGCCGGTGCTGGCATAAAGCCAGCCTGATCTAAAGCAACTGAACTGAATTGTCCTTCAGTGGTCAAAGTTAACACAGAAATCTCATTAATTGACCTTGCCCAGAAAATACTATTTGGAATACCATGATGATTCCCAAATTGACCTTTGATGACATCTGCTGCTGTGAATAAAAAAAATATCTCAACAGCAGGCCTACGCACAAATTTCACAAGAAAAAGGTAAATAGGCTTTCTAACCAAGACTCAAACCCTAAAAATTTACTCAATGATCTTCAAGACGTGATAAGTGATCTGTCATCACAATTACCTTCGTCTTGGAAGTTAATTACAGGAGACCAACATAAATAGACAATAGAGCTAAACTAGTTTATCAAAATTTTATATTTACACCCCACTATGAAATAAGTACCCGCATGGCATTGACTTTACACACAAACACAACATTATATATATATATATATATATATATATATATATATATATATATATATATATATATATATATATATATATATATATATATATATAAAATGACAAAGTCAATCAAGGAGGGCGGACAAACCTTCCCGTTGTGTACGGAAAACATCCCGTTTGCTACTCGCTCACATTATAATTCCCTTTTTGTTTGAACTAATATTGTAATAGTAGTAGATAAGAGAGGAGGAGGAGGCCCTTTTATCAGATAAAAATAAAGATAAGGGGAATGAAGCCGGTATCTGGTGGCGTATTGGGTAGGAGGTTAATGTACCACAGAGAGAGAGAGAGAGAGAGAGAGAGAGAGAGAGAGAGAGAGAGAGAGAGAGAGAGAGAGAGGGGGGGGGGTGTACGGGAGAGGAAGGTTGAAATGGGCCTACACATCTATCACCTTATCAGGACCTATGCGAAGGGAGTCCTGACACCCATAAAACGCCGTATTTATGTCATACTCTCTGGTTCTTCTGAACCATAAAGACATTTACAACGTTTCTCCACAGTTTTTAGTGCTCTGCCCCGATTCCTTTTCCAGTGGGGATATTTATTGAACTTTTATTAAAGCCTATGGGAATTAAAATAAATAATAAATTAATCAGAAATGGGAAAGTGTATAGCTTACTATAGTTAATCCTTTGGTATTCTAAAACGTTTACAAGATATTTTATGCTGGTTTATCGATATAATTTGAATATACTTGTGTTGATAAATATTAAACAAACGTCTAAATACTTCCAAAGTAAAAAATGGTTTAAAAACAGTTAACCGTTAAAGTTATGGAAATCAAATTAAGCCTAGGCGACCTTACACTAATAAATCCAATGTGAAATTATTAATTTATAATATTCAATAAATAGCACTTACACAATATGCTGTTCCAAGAAATCTTAAAAGATGTAATTGTGAAATTCCAAGCATTAAAAGTTACGAGGTTTAAATTATGAACGATCGATGAAATATCAATTTTCAAACTGTCAAATGATGCATATTGAAGTTCGTGTATTGTTATGGTATGTGTAAACAATAAATAGGCGTACCTTAGCCTACTGCCTTTTAAGGATAGGACAAATAATTAATAATTTGTTTTCTGATGGGGGTGGCAGTAAAAGTACAAAATTCCACAGTATATATATATATATATATATATATATATATATATATATATATATATATATATATATATATATATATATATATATATATATATATATATACATGTTAAATTTTATCTATTTAATTCTCCCTGTAAACAGATTAACAACTATTCGTCTCATCTGGAAAATTCAGTAGGCTATTTTCATTATAAATATCACCCATTTTATAACTCATTACGGTTTATAAACTCTGCAACTGGTCCCAAGCTCACTACTTTGCAACCCCTAAAATTACTAATCGTAAAGGCATCTATGCAACGATAAAAGAAACTTTAATTATAAAACGATAATTGGATATCTACAATCGAATAACATGGACCGGTGTTGTTTGATCATCACCTCGAGTTGAGCACTAACTATACCACTACTGAAAATAACCCTTTTCATTCACTAAAATCACTACCAACGTCTGACCAGAAAGGCCTAATACTGTTCCTTATTAGGTCTAAGAAGAAAATGCATTTTGCAAAGGATGTCAGGTCTCCCTGGCAAAACATAATACGCTTCAAATACCTGTCAAGTATATCTTAACTTGCTACTACATTTTGACACTTCACATCACCTAGGTCTACTTGGCTACTTCAAGCCAAATGAATGGCCACTGCCTTTTACTTCTATTCTTTACAAGATCAAAGCACTATGGTTTAATTTTTTTTTGTTAAAGCAACTTGGCACATTTGACGGCCAAAGCATCAAGACCCCCACCTTCTCCCCGAAGACACTTCGAAAAGCAGAAGGGAATGCACATAGCCTACGAAAGCCCCCACCTCGAATCATCACACCCACGTGGGCCTCCTACAAGAATGTAGACAATTTCGCAACCAAAACAATGCCGTTGGGTTCCCTTGTTTCTTAGCCGCTCATTCTCCGACAGCGATCTTTTTCCCATCGCAAATTAAGACACTCGTCTCGTAAGTCACTCACCATTCGGCCGTCTTCTTCTATTTCCGGATGTTCCATCTGGTAAACAGGGATGGGATCTCGGTTTTTGACCCGAATTTTGACGGTTTTCTGATCACCACCACCAACAATTTTATCGATCGACAGAGTACCCACAATCGACTATCAAACACCCTTCTTCCACCGACAACGGAATCACAACTGACTGAAAACGTGCGAGAGAAGCGAGACCTGTGAACGTTGCCAGATGCCGCCAAATGGCATAACGTCGATATCAAGCGTGATTACCGCCCATCACATTTCACCTTCGAACGACCGTATTGGCCAGGTTCTCCTTGACTGCCAGTTCCTGTAGTTTATAGAGCAACATCAATATTGTCAAATCTTTCCAATTATGGGTTGTGTTATTTTATACTCTTCTATTAATTCAACATTAAATTGTTCGGAATAGGTTGATAATAGGGGCTGGCAACCAATCGGTGGGCGAGACAGGGTGGGTGTAGAGATGAAGGCGTGGTTATCACAGTAGGCGGAGTTTGATGCCGCATGATCAACCAATGATAGCATTTTGATAGGGTCGCGTCGCCCCCGTCCGTCACCAGTTGCGAAGCGCGGGCGCTGTAGACGGGGAGTAATGGCTAGTTTTCGTGCTTTAGGGCGGAGTTTGATATCAAATTGATTGGCTATAATGGTGTCCTAACCCTCAGACAGGTTGCAAAGCCATTCCAAGTGGATCACGCAATATTACGCATTACTCTAACTAAAGTAGTCGTGTACATTATCGTTATATAAGTCTAGAATCATTGTTTTTTTCATTATTAATTTCCACTTATGCTTGAAATACTTAATATCGTCTGTTCCACCAAAATCATCGTGTAATATGATAGTTGGCCTTTTTGACGGCAGTTTAGAGAAGGATAACGATTGCGATTATAATTTGGTTAACATGAAAGTCATTAAACCTTAACTTTGCCAATTAAAATCAGAGCACTAATTGATAATTATTGACTTCTTAATGAGCACATATAATCCTATCAATCATAAGCTTTCTACGTTGACGTGTTCCACATTTCAAGTCCGCTGGCTGTCATAGATAGTGGGAAGATTTTATATGACAGCTATATTAAATAACCGGTTTCAGAGATTATATATTTTCTGATGATATGATTTAATTCAAGTCAGGGCTCAAGCTGTAACATTGGCATAAAAAATCCCTTAATTTCGGCTTATATTTCCCTTACAGCGAATGTTTACATATTGAACAGGCTGACATAATTCTGGCTTTATAGCTTATTTATGAAAGATCTATTTTAATGTTGTTACTGATCTTATGTTTAATTGTTCAATACTTCCCTTGTACTTTATTTCCTTTCCTCACTGTACTATTTTTCCCTGTTGGAGCCCTTGGTCTTATAGCATCTTGCCTTTTTAGCTAGGGTTGTAATAATAATAATAATAATAATAATAATGGTGGGCCATCATATGGGTTCCTCTTTCCAACTCCCCCCCCCCCCCCACCCAAGAGCTTGCTATTTTGCGATCTAAGTGATGTGCGGTCTATTAACACGACAGTGTACACACTTTGTCTTAGTTGCACCCGTGTGGTGACCTTTCCCACACTTTGGCAGAGAGCAGCAATGACACTCACATATCACCTTGTACCACCAACTTTCGTATTAAATCTAAGAAGTGATCTTTAGCTGCTATGAAATTCCTGAAGGTAAATAGGGCCAAACTTACTCTATCGTTTCTTAAGCTCTTATACACACACACACACACACACATATATATATATATATATATAATATATATATATATATATATATATATATATATATATATATATATATATATATATATATATATATATTAGAAAGTCTTTGATTATGAGATCGAACTCATAGATTTCATTATTAAGATGTTTTATCATATATAAGTTCCCTTTGGATGAGTGACCTCTCATGGCCCCATGTGTCCCTGAAGTAATTAAGAAAAGGAAAGGGGCTTATTACCCCAACAAAGTATTCAAAATACTGAGATTTTAAATGGAATTGACAAGTAGAACCTTTCTGCGAGTAAATAATGACAGTACTCAGACCTCTTCAAATAGATTATAGACGCGACCAGAAACATCCACAGGTTACATTATATTTCCTTCATAAAGGTGACAGGGGAAAGACATGCAGTCACCTCGCATCACAATTGGTTTTAGAAAAATACTTGTCTAATATCTTTAAATCATCCATGTAGCAAACTTTTCTACTTGTACAATGTCAGCCTCATATTTAAATGTTATTGCTCTTTCTAAAATATTTTTTTTTCTTTGTTTCCTTTCCTCACTGAGCTATTTTCCCTGTTGGAGCCCTTGGGCTTATGGCATCCTGCTTATCCAAATAGGGTCGTGGCTTAGCAAGTAATAATAATAATAACAACAACAACAATAATACTAATAATAACAATAATAATAATAGATATGAATGTGATAGGTAGGATACATATCAGATCTTAAACCACTACGATCTATATTTCAAACTTTCTACCACCTCTAGGTAGGTACCCCATTTTCATCCTTCTCCGTTCTCATTTTTAGTTCAACAAAAACACAGTGGAATTTCATTTATCTCTATTACTTTGCATTGCACATAAATAAGATCTGATCTGAGTCTCTCGTTAGCGAATTCAGTGCCTTAACCTAAAAGCTAATAGGTTTTGAAGGAACCCCACGTAATAGGAGCACATGCTTAAGCAGTACAGCCAAAGACTCAATTTTTGCATGCCATTACATTTCTATTTGATTACTACCTACCAATCAACACAGCTGTGAATCAGTACAACATCTGGTGGGGCCAAGAATAAGGGTCTGGGCCTTACAAATGTGATCAACCGCTAGAGATTTTCGGAGAAACGAGAAATGTGTATCATTTTAGTGTCAGTCCCTCCAAAGGAAGTAAAGGCATACAGCGAAAAGAATGCATATATTTTAAGTAAAAGAAAATGTTGTTTTGCACGGAAATAAAGGCATATATAAAACCTAACGA
>NC_090736.1:65153695-65208695 GCF_036898095.1 Palaemon carinicauda | reverse complement strand
GAACTGTTGTTGTTGTTATTATTTTTATTATTATTATTAATAAAGCCATGGGAATAAATACAATACCAAATCATACCGTTGCTATTAGCAAATACCTTCAAAGTATGGTAAGCACAGAAGTATCATGTATACATGAAAAAAATAACGACACCTACAATAAAAAAAAATTAAAAAAAAAAAAAACATTAACACCTTCATAAATAAGAACTAAAAAAAGGAGTTTTTCAAAATGAAAAATGGCTGTTTATGGCTATTCTTAACAGATCGACCTTTAAGCACCAATAAGATGGCACTCGTAATGCCTCACGTATACGATTTATCACAAAGGCGAAGCAGCAGACACGAAGAGAGAGAGAGAGAGAGAGAGAGAGAGAGAGAGAGAGAGAGAGAGAGAGAGAGAGATACTTACATAACCCAGGAAGCTTATTAAAAGCCATGACATGAAGCCCCACAGGTGTCAAGTGTTGCACATCGCTCTCTCTGTATAACGTATACGAAACCTGCGAATAAATCCAAAGAGAAAAATATGATTTTTGGGAGGGGGTGAGTCGGGAAACTAATATCAACGCACACACACACACACACACACACACACACACATATATATATATATATATATATATATATATATATATATATATATATATATATATATATATATATATATATATGCATACAGTATATGAAGGATAATAAGCATTTTTCTTTAGTGTTTGAGGTAATAATCAAACAACTCTCAAAAAAGATATACATGTATTGTAATTTCTTTTTTCTTAGTAGGTGGGATTTAGGATGACTATCATCATGTAACTTTTTATTACAAGCAATTTTTCTTTGCTGTTTGATGCAATGAATCAAATAAGACTAAAAAAATTATATTATTTATTTAATTTAAAATCGAAGTTAGTAACTCGAAATACTGTTTTACACAATTCAAAAAGTCATCTTTGACCCCATTTATGTGGTTAAGTAATGGATGGAAATTCAACATTTAACCTCATAAGAAGAGTAAGGCTATTACTTAGGTTGTTTGACAGATTTCGTAGCGATTGCAAACTAGCTGTAAAATATACGAAACTTTATGCAAAATGTAGAAAATCTGCATTCGTATTTCTGTTAAGCAGCAAAAAATACTGCATTCAATAATGTATTGTGAATATCCAGAGGGTGCTCAACTTTCAAACATTTGGGGATACAAACAAAATCCAAATGAAATCATAAATCTTAAATATTGTATCAAAGCTTCATAATAAAATTCTGTAATAAAACATTATTATATAATTTAATGCAGTAAGCAAAACGACATTTACAATATGAAATAGGACTATTTGATGACCTTTGCAGCTGAAAATTGTAGGCATGTGAGTTAGGTGAAGCCTACCCTAGGCTAGAATTTAATAATATTCTACTTACAAACAGCTTCTTGGAACCTATTAAGTTTGCAAGTTGAGGATTTTTTGCATACCTACATCATCATCATCATTATTATTATTATTACTATTATTATTATTATTATTATTATTATTATTATTATTATTACTTGCTAAGCTATAACCCTATTTGGAAAAGCAGGATATTATAAGCCCAAGGGCTCCAACAGGGAAAATACCCCAGTGAGGAAGGGAAATAAGGAAAAACTACAAGAAGTTTAAGAACAATAACATTAAAGTTAATCTTTCATAAATAATCTATACAAATTTGGAAATAGTAAGAGGATAAAAACTTTAACAAAACAAGAGGAAGACAAACAAGATAGAATAGTGTGCCCGAGTGTACCCTCAAGCAAGAGATCTCTAACCCAAGACAGTAGAAAACCATGGTACAGAGGCCATGGCATTACCCAAGACTAGAGAACAATGGTTTGATTTTGGAATGTCCTTCTCCTAAAAGAGCTGCTTATCATAGCTAAAGAGTCTCTTCTACCCTTACCAAGAGGAAAGTAGCCACTGAACAATTGCAGTGCAATTAACCTTTGGAGAGAAGAAAAAGTTTTTGGTAATTTCAGTGTTGCCAAGTGTATGAGGAATGAGGAGAATGTGTTAAGAATAGGCCAGACTATTCTGTGTATGTATAGGCAACGATGAAATGAACCGTAACCAGAGAGAGGGATCCAATGTAGTACTGTCGGGCCAGTCAAATGACCCAATAACTCTCTAGCGGTAGTATCTTAACGGGTGGCTGGTACCTAGGCCAATATGTACAATGACTTTAAGTAAATGGTGTGATATAAAATTCATTCTAATAAAGAAAATTCATTGTGTTCCGCAACATTAGATTTTTCTATTTCTATATATAACTTTATTTGGAAAATTTTGGTTGCTATAGTACTCAATCAGATGTTACTCATACCAGCATAACAAATGAAGAATATTCCTATGCGTAATATTTTTTTTCGTAGTATTACGAAATATCAGAAATTTAAAGATAAAATCTCATGCAATATTTCGGAATAAACAGTAATGGTATTATGGCTTCATAATAGCTTTAACCTTTAATTTTACAACTAGAGAAAAACATATTGTCTAACAATATATATATATATATATATATATATATATATATATATATATATATATATATATATATATAAATGGTCAATGCTATCATTATCTTTTATTTGGAAGCTTTTGACATAACTTCTGTCATCTTAAGCCTATATGCAATTGTTATTATGTAGAATTAATAAAAAAAAAAAAACAATGAAAATTATAAGCATATAATTAGGAAGATATACTTCCAAGAACTGCCCAACTAACTCTCAAATCAAATTAATCAGAGGACATAAAACCATTTAAAGTCCTCATTACTAATATAACCTACCAGTTTTATGTTCTTTTATTGGTAGGTTATATTAGTTTATGAGGACTTTCATAAGGTTTTATATTCTATGATTGGTTTGATTTGAGAGTTGGTTGGACAGTTCTTGGAAGTATTTCTTCCTAATTATCTATTTTATTTTTACTTAAATTGCGATTCCCGAGAGGAAACCAACTATCACCTTTATATATATATATATATATATATATATATATATATATATATATATATATATATATATATATATATATATATATATATATATGTATATATATATATATATATATATATACACACACACACACACACACATATATATATATATATATATATATATATATATATATATATATATATATATATATATATATATATATATATATATGTATGTGTATAATAATCTTTATTTTGAAATCATGCAAAATGGCTGATTAATTCACAGAAAATAACTCGTGTAATAAAGAGGTAAGATCCCATAATCAAGGTCTGACCAAGTTTGTTCAACTACATTGCAAGACTAATAAATGGCCTTCAGGCAAATTCGATTTAATTGCATCTTTACTGTATTGCAAGCAAATTGCAATTGTCTTCATATTCGCGACCAATGGCCCAAAATTCCTAAATGTTCTGGCAAATTTGTGTCAATTAAAAACATCACCGTATTGAAATAAATCTATTGCAAATCTCTTCGACAGACCGAACGGAAGGTGATGTTACAGATAAAAATAATCAGTTTCATCAGTTTTGTCCTGAGGATTTAATCCCGAATCCAAGAAAGAGCGTCATGACTCTTAGTTATCGAAGAAGGAATTTCGAACCCCACTCTCAAAAGTAATCTTATGTGTTGCATTCCAGAATGTCTATTTGAATTTCGAGTCCTTAATAGATATGCAGAATCTTTAGTGCAGTATTCTAAAATTATTGAACGCAACCCGTAAATAATGACGGCTAAATATCTAAATGAATATTCACATAAATTCAACACTTCCCACCCCCTCCCACTTTCCTAAAGATAACACAATGCAGTTTGTATGACTACTCCCCCTACCCGAGGGATGGGGTTAGTCCAAATAGTTATACCGCTCAGTGTGACAGGAAACACATACACATACATACATACATATATATATATATATATATATATATATATATATATATATATATATATATATATATATATATATATATATATATATATAGAGAGAGAGAGAGAGAGAGAGAGAGAGAGAGAGAGAGAGAGAGAGAGAGAGAGAGAGAGAGAGAGAGAATATCCGACACGTTCTTTATTATATAAGAAAGATGAAAATCTGAAAATTACATCATATTATGGACACAACTTTCTGAATATCTGATATTAGCCTTTCGTTTGATTCACCAGGCTGAGTATTCCAAGTTATTCAAAATTTTTTTATCATTAGTTCAAGAATGGGTTATATAATGATACTTTAATTTCTAGCCAAATACATGAACCACATATATTTCGAAACATTTTTTTTTATGTATTCCTGACTATTTCTGTGGATTTATGAGCTGAATGAATAGTTGAGGATAATTAAAAGGTGGAACAAAAGATGGATCACTGATTAGGTTTCTTTACAACTCAACCAGAAAGACCAGCGTTCCTTCACACAAATGGTATTACAGAACTTGAAAGTCTATGGAACATGAATAGAGCTTAACTTAATTCTTTTAATTGACAGAATTAATCAATGCTATGATTATTCAGATATGTTACTATTTACTTCCAGGAAACAAAACCTGATATATCTGATGGTTTCAATATTCAAAATGCGGTAATTTCAAATGACCTTAACGTTACCAAACAAAAACAAATGGAGAAAGTACTAGTCTCTCAAGTTGAATCTCCCAGACTGGCTGAAGTCAACAAAATAGTAGTATGGCATGAGGCTACACCCTCTATTATTCAAAGGTTCAAAGGTCGCTCATGAATGGAAGAGGAGAGGGACAGTGCCATTACCCTTAAAACTAACCATATATACATATGATCAGCACTCACATTCCCTAACCATCCAGCTATGACCAAAGAGGGCGAGCAAATGGGGCTGATGACTCAGCGGTTAGACTTATAGGCTCCCAAATCCCACTAGCCTTAGTTCACAAGGATGGTGGACTGACTGACACTACGAGAACCTATCAAACTTGAGTGGGTCTCGAACTTCCGTCCAACAGATCGCAAGGCAGGGGCGTTTCCAATATGCTGTACTTTCTGTAGTGAAGACCACACAGTAATGAAGTGACCAGGGTAAGTTAAGCAGTGCCTCAGATGTGGACATAGAAGTACTTTCAGCCAAGATATACAAGACAAGATTATCTTGTTCACTACAGTATACAGTATTAAGGTCACCCCTGGGCCAGATAAAATCAGAGTAAGGAAAGAGTGGGAATGGCGGATTGACATCAGCAACCCCAGTACCGAACGTAAGTCCTAGTCAAGGAAAACTATAACCCTTTCAACTGTGGAAGAGAAAGGCTTCCCAGGAAACCATTATGAGAGGATCTGGCGAGGCTTCAAAATGACCTCTGGAAGAAAAGAAACAGGGACTGTTACCAAATCAGTAGCAGGAAGAAAAGGAAAATGGATAGGCCTGCCAAAAGCCATATGGGTGGTTCTGCCAAAGTTCGAGCAGATACAACAGAGAAAGTGATACTTTTTCAATACTTGGTCACAAAAAATAGCAAATTCACCATGATGTATTGGAGATTATAAACTGGCAACTTCAGAATAAGACTGTGATACAACCTACCTTTTGATAGGAGGTAATACTAGTCACTTGTCTAGAACTTTAAGCCACCATGTAGTCACAGTAGAATTCTTGGTGAGGCATTGTGTTAACACAATACTCGGAAGTCCGTGGTTAACAGCCACTGTGACTCACCTTGAGACAAGTATGTGTTTAGCTTACCAATGAGCCACAGATAAGTTGAAAGATTTATGTAAGGAATGTAAACTTCATAGGAATCCATCTTATGTAGCCCTGGAGGACATACAGTATAGTTCCTAGGATCCCATCATTTGGAAATCCAGTGCCGAACAAGTGTTTTCCAAGATCTGTATCGACTCACACTGTCCATACCACAGATATCCGCCCTGTATCTAAACCCAAACTCAACCAGTTGGGGGGGGGGGGGGTGCTGGAAACATTTGCTCAGTTAAATCTTCATCTATAAACACTAAAAGACCAAATTGTGCACTACCAACAATATGATCTTTCAAATTCAGTTTTGTTTTGAGTAATTAAAATGAATGAAATATACATTAATGAAGTAATGGGTAAGGATGCCATATCTACTCTAAAACAGGGTTTGCCAGATCAAGTTCTAAGAGCAGTAGTTTCTCGAACTGTAAAGAAATCTAAGGCAGAGATTATTGATTAGATGGTAGATTAAGAAACCCTTCAAGGAATGCACCAAACAATTAGACACTATGACACATAATCATTAAAAACAAAATTCCACTGTAAATGTTGGTCTGCCTAGTCTTACCTATTAGAACTTACACAGACCAGATATAAGCACGAGAAGGAATTATGGAGGGGAGACTACTAAGTTAACAGTCCTAAGAAGAGATACTCCTTCTTAGCAACTTCTTCCTCTTCACTTCTGGCTTCCCTGGAATACGAGTGATGAATACATCATGAGAAACTGTTCCTTAATCAATTTACATAATTTTGGTACTTTGAGGAAGGATGACATTCAGTGCCCAAGAGCACCTAGTGGAAAACCAAGCAAATACTGGCTGAATTAAAAGTTAAAGAGGTTAAACAATATGTTGGAAGATAATATGATGGAACCAAGGTAAAGTAGAACGAGCAAATAGGGAACATAACTGGGTAAGACTTAGGTGGGTTTTAAACTGTCTTCATGTGAATAAATCTATCCATCTGTCTCGAGATTTGAGAGATAAACCTGGAAAAAACTTGCATTGCCAATCGTCCACTTTTTGTTGGATTTTTTATATTAATTGTTATACGATTGAATGGTCACCACACTGCAAAGCTCGGAGTTTATTACCTAGGTATTTAGCTTCAGATAATATGATGCCTGTAAATAAATATGTATTTGTGAATTAACCTGTTTTGTTTAACCCTTTGAGTGCCAAAGGACATAATTTATGTCTGGTGAAAATTACTCCTATTCACCACCATTGGACGTAATTTATCCCAAGTAAAAAAAAAAAAAAATCGAAAAATCTTGGCAATTATTCTGGACATGGATAGCTGACGTAACAGGTCTGAGCATGCGTGGAGGTGGCGGAGGTATTGTTTACTGCGTGCAGTGAGAAAATCACTTAGCAGAATGACTCGGTAGAGAAAACCCTGTGTCTCTATGATCTCCCCATCAACCACAGTGCTGAATTGTTGCCCCAGTGTTTGTTCTACTCTCTCACTTATATTTCTGTCATTTTTCATCATATGTGGTCGAGTTTCTGTACTTTTTGCTGAATAGTTTTTCTTCTGATTAAACATAAAATGAAAAAAACAAAACAAAGAGTGTTTGTGAGACTTTGAAAGAGAGCAAAAGTATGGAAAGGCATCTCGATGCTGGTGACGCTGACGATCACGTGCGAGCTGAGTCATCAGCAAGTCACGTGTATTGGAAGACATGTATTGAAAATATAGTTTCATGCATAGGCCTATGGAGGATTAAATTGATGTTGATGAAATTGAAGATGTGACACAGGAACACATGTCTGGTGTGGAAGGGACAGAGAGAAAAAGATGAGAGTGACAATGAAGAAAATAATTCAAGAAAAACAACATTTCAAAAAGTAAATATTATATTATGAAAAGTAATGGACCAAGAACACTACCCCAAGGAACACAGGTATTATGAAAAGTAATGGGCCCAGAACATTGGGGAACACCAGAAATCACATGCCTATACTAACTATGGTGCTCATTAACAACTACTCTTTGCAATTTATTACTTAAAAATTCAATAAGGATGCTAAGAAAAGACCCACCTACTCATAACTATTTGAGTTTGAAGACAAAGGCAAATGCAACACTAAAACAAAGGCCAATCATACGAACTTCATGACCACAATTGAGGGATTTCTGTACAGCGTTGGAGATTGTAAGAAGAGCGTCACATGCTCTAATGCTTTTGCGAAAGCCAAAATGTAAACTAGGAAACAGATGATTACTTTCAGCATACTGTGCCTATTTAGACCTTTTCCCAAAAGATGCTCAAAAACTTTATATTATATGTGAGTTATGGAAAATGGATGGTAATCAGCATGGCTAGAGTTATCACAAATACATTCACCTTACGGAGTAACATTACAATTTCTCAAAAAAAAAAAAAAAAAAAAACTTTTTGCTTACTTGAAGAAAATGACAAATAACTTAAGAGCTAAGAAATCAGTGGTCTTCATAAAAAACAAAGGAAAAATACCATTTGGGTCTACACCTCCATAAGCATCAAGGCCCTTCAAGTCTTTTAATTTCACGGGACCGAAAAGCTAGACTAGTTACTTTAGCCTCAGGGAAACATGAATGATGATCTAGTTTTTCATTACTCGGCTGTTATGCTTCTTGATTTTACCAGAAATTGTTTCTTTTATGGTTAAATTGTATTTCTTCCAGTATAAACTCTCTGAGCAACAGCTCTTAGCTGAGTTAGTTATTTCAAATCAATCTGATCTTTTACCTTACCTTACCCTCTGCTTATCCAAACAAGTACATCTACAATCTTCATTGAACTAAGATTTGTCTTTCACTCGGTATTTTAGCATGTAAATGGATATGTCTATCAATTATGTTGACCAGATTCTTATTCAAATGAACAAAAGGCTCAACATTTTTAAACAAATGCAAAAGGTCGGTCAAAATACCATTCCGGTCTGCTTGAGATTTTATATTATTATCATTATAACAACAAGCTAAGCTACAAACCTAGTTGGAAAAGTAGAATGCTATAAGCCCAAGGGCTCCAACAGAGAAAAATAACCCAGTGAGGAAAGGAAATAAATAAACTACAAGTAATGAAAAATTAAAATAACCTATTTTAAGAACAGTAACAACATTAAATAGCTCTTTCATAAATAAACTATAAAGAGACTAATGCATCATTTGAGAAGCCAAAGTTTCTGAATATAATGAAATATCATATTTCCGGGAAGCAACTGTAAAGTCTTGACTATTGGCATGCAGTCTACGAATATTGTAATACATTAGATCACACTGGCGAAGTCTAGGACGTACTGGTATCGAATTTTGCTCAATATTTTTTTAAAGTCTTGGCAGAATAAAAATTAAAGGCAATAAAAAGGTCTCATCATATTTGAAAACAAACTTAACAATGATAAAAACAATATATAGCTGAAGCAACTCATACACCCAATAGAATAAAGAAAAAATGTTAGATAAAATGGGTCAACATGTCGGAGATTACACACCACGCAAGGCCAAGGACCCTCCAACCACTTCAATTAAAGGGGCGACAGTAACGATGGTTTTGAAAATGAAAGAGGAAGATGAGTAAACAGATTGGGAAATGCAACCTCTTGATAATCCACAACGCATCCATGGCCCTTCTATAAAGCCATTTAGAATAAAGAGAAAAAGAAAAGATAAAGTGATATTCCTGAGTATACCCTCGGAAATCATCGAGATTCAGCGGGTCTCGAACTCCCATCCAAAAGATTGCTAGGCAGGGACATTTTCGATAGGGTACCAAAACCCATATTAATACATCCAGTTCTGTTTTCTAATCATTAGACGATTACCGTATATACCGTATGTACGCGACCTGTCTAGAATGACGGCTAAATATTTAGATAGATATGCAAACACAGACTCAACCCTTCCTCTTTCCTAACTACAACCCATCTCACCATGGTATAACTATTCCTTCTTCCCCCGGACCTACCCGAGAGATGGGGAGACTAAGTAGTCATATGTCTGGTAAGGCTGCTAAACGTGACCGGAAATATATATATATATATATATATATATATATATATATATATATATATATATATATATATATATATATATATATATATATATATATAGAGCCAGACACCTGCCCCTTATTGTATATCAAGATTATAGTTATTTAAATATATCTAATATAACTCCAATATCAGCTTCGGTATAGGCTATAAACATTCTAAGGGCTGAATAAATCATACAAAAAACTTGTATTCTATTTATTATACCTTTGATACATTGAAAGGCAATGACGCTTGGATACATCCATTAATACACATACACTCAAGTTTATAATTTCGTACATTCTTTTTAATATAATACAGTCTAAAACGCTGATTTATGGCATAAGTGTACGTGACCAGTCCAAAATGACAACTAAATATTTAGATATATATACACACACGCATAGGCAAACACAGATTCAACCCTGAGCGTGATCGGAAAAAATATATATCCAAATATATATAGACAGACACTTACTCTGTTATATATGGGAGATTACATTTATCCTCTCCATATATCACTAATTCTTAAACTGTATATTTGGACAGATGTTTAATTTAGCGCCAAATGGGTAACCATGTCATTTATCTTTTGATGTACTCCATTATGTCTGTGTGGATATAGTTATGATTTTGAGTCATATGACTCAAACATTCAAACTTATAGGGAATGTTTTTTTTTTTTTTTTTTTTTTTTTTGAACAGGCTGACAAAACCCTCTTTTTAGTCTTTGTATGAAAGAGCTATTTTAATGTTACGTTTATTCTAATTGTTCATTACTTCTCTTGCAGAAGTTGCAGTTTATTTATTTCCTTTCTTCAATGGCCTAATTTTCCTTGTTGGAGCCAATGGGCTGATAGGCTACATCCTACTTTTCCAACTAGGGTTATAGCTCAGCTAATGATAATAATAATAACAATAATAATAATAATAATAATAACAATAAAAACAACAGCAACAACATTAATAATAATAATAGCAATAATAATAATAAAAACAATGATAATAATAGTAATAATAATAATAACAACAATAACAATAATAATAATAATAATAATAATAAGGATGATAATAATAATAATAATAATAATAGTATTAGTAATTAGTAATAATAATAATAATAATAATAAAAATAATAATAATAATTAGTGATAATAATAATAACAACAACAACAACAATAATACTTCTAGTAATAATAATGATAATAATAATGATAACAACAACAATAATAATAATAATAATAATAAATAATAATAATAATAATAACAATAATAATAATAGTAATAATAATGATAATAATAAAAATAATGATAATGATACTAATAATAAAAATAATGATAATAATAATAATGATAATAATAATAACAATAATTATAATAGTAATGGCTGCATCGGCAGAGTTTATTTTCTTATCCAATTTTTCTATTTTCCGGATAATTCTCTTCTCTAGAGCGCTGCAATCAGCCAGCAGATTTGAAAAATTCATCAGTCGGGTGAATGACAAAATCGGGAAGACTTTTCAAGTATATTCTCACAAAATACAAGTAAAACTTTTGGTACAAAATAGTAAAAACTACGACGCGTTTCGAGGATAAGTCCTTCCTCTTCTTCAGGTAGAGAATATTTTGTAAGAATATACTTGAAAAGTCTTCCGATTTTGTCATTCACCCGACTGATGAATTTTTCAAGTCTGCTGGCTGATTGCAGCGCTCTAGAGAAGAGAATTATCCGGAAAATAGAAAAATTGGATAAGAAAATAAACTCTGCCGATGCAGCCATTACTTTTAACTCAACCTGCCTAAAAGAGGGTCTCCTACCACAATAATAATAATAATAATAATAATAATAATAATAATAATAATAATAATAATAATAATAATAATCGGGCAGAAGTGTTATTCAGTTCCACTACCATGGAGTCAAATGTAAGAGATGTAACGAGATGGAAGAAAGATATTTGCAACGCAGGTAAGGAAGAAGGCTGAAAAACGATCGCATCTTTTCTTTTTCGCACACACAAATAACAGAAATTTACTCTGTTGGCAGCAAAAAGAATTTCATTAACAAGCAAGGGGAGACGAAAATCCGACAGCAGCTTGATTATGCACAATATATCCTCATAATTGCATTAGCTACGATAAATTTCGTATAAAGACAAAGGTCAATGGTGTTATTTCGATGAAAAGTCATCTACCAGGAAGCAGAAAGGTGAAGCATATAATTTTATTCCAGAAAGTTAGGCCTGAAGACCTGGTTATTCTGTAGGGTGTATAGATATATGCATACACTTTTGGCCATGAGGCTATTCCTCCCAGGTGTGGAAACTGCAGTTACAGTGAAATTTAAAAGTTTAAAAAATGATAGAAAAGGGTAGGAAGCCAGAATGGTGCAGTTCTCCTGGTGAAATTAGTTCAATAGGGAGTTTAAACCAGTATCATTGCTGGAAAAACAAGGGACATATTCTTATGTCTCGTGTGTAAATCAGGAAAAGATAACGAATGGATATAACGTGATTGTTGTGAGTTTTAGGATCACAGAAAAACGTCTGTCTAGAGGCATAATTGAATATTAATAAAGAAGGAATTTGGAAACTAAAATACAGATGATTATAAAAAAAAATAGAACTTGAGCAGTGTTGATGAAAACGAAGCAACAATTGCTGAACTAGATGCTAATATTGTTGAACTGGTGGAGCCTGACTGCTCACTTGGTAAATTTTCCCGTGATCGTTGACGTAATATTAAAAAATTCAAGACAGGAAGTTGATTCTAGAACTGATAAGCACAAGGGCTCCAACAGGGAAAGCATTCCATTGAACAAAGGAAATAGCAAAAAACTTTATATAAGTAATGAATAAAAAATAAATCTGAACATTAGTAAAAAAAACTTTAAAATAGATTAGTCATGTATAACCTACATAACAAAACTTACGACAACCTGTTTAACAGAAAAGAATTTACAAAATGTTTGAACTTCTGAAATTCCTAAGATGAGGCCTACCTCTACAATGAAAAATTATTCTAGCGGATATAAAGTTAAGAAGAACCTGTTGATAATGATGTTATCATATACTTCAATTAAAACCACGAAACGGAAAAATGTGGCCAAAGCCCTTTACGATATTGCGAATATTCATTCTAGGTCTACCTCTAATTAAGGGCCGCATTATCCTAGGCCGAGGGGGTCAGCTAGAGCAGGGCCCTATGGGACTATTTTCTTTTCATATTAAATGTGAACACTATGGATTATTTATTTCAGTTGTAATATTATTGTAATAAATTGTAAGAAAATAAAGCGTGAAATATGGCGAGGAACGGGGGGAGGGGGAGGATGGGGAGGGGATGTCAAGGGGCCCAAAGAAGATTGAAGCCTCGGGGCCCGTCCAGACATAAGGTCCGGGCAATCTGTACGCACGCACTAGCCTCGTTGTCATGGGTTCATACAGAACTGCTTCTAAAGGAAATGTCATAAAATTTGCTGATGGAATCACCAGTAGATATGATACATAAACGTTAGAATGTACATGGTTGAAGGTGCACCTGCGAGGAACATTGGGAAACAGAAGCTAGAAATTATGAAGTGCAATGTTTATAATTAGGATGCCGATATGGTAAATACACTAGTTGATATTCATTACTAAAATTCAATTCCTAATGTAATGGAAAGGATAAAAAAAAAGGATATTTCAAAAACCGGCGGCGGGTAGGAGTCCCTATATCAATCCGAAGTATAATTCAGATATTCAGATAACCATTCATGATAGATTATTCTGATTATGTTCAGATGGGGAACGCATGACCTGCCTGACATAAAATGTGTTAACATTCTGCTCCTGTCAGAAATATGATCATACTGAGAAGGAATTCAAGTTAAAAATAAATGATAGCAGTTTATGGAAATTGATCTGGTGATTATAAAACGAAGGAATATATTCAGATTAAGGGGGAATAATGTAAAATATTAATTCGAGATGTGTGTGTGTGTAGATTGCCTTACCTTGTTTAAGACACGGGCTCTTGTGAATTCGAGATGCCGCAAAGCTTTGGATGTTGAAATAAAGTTGAGCAAAGCAAAAGTATACTGATCTTAGATAAAAATGCTATTTCAAAATACATCAGGAAGAACCAGAAGCTTGAGAATTACTTTTACTTTTTTTTTTTTTTTTTTTTAAGGGGGTTATTTCTCGCCCTCCATCGGACACTAAGTCTGTTCAGGCGGCCCTTGATGTGTGAAAATATTTTCTTTCCAGTTTATATTTTGCTCTGTATCTTTTCAGTTATTCGCTAGCATTTGTATTCAGGCTTATTAGTTTTCAGATCACTATCATAACACTTTCCAAAGAGATAAGACTTCAGGTTTTTCTTAAAAGCTGCCACATTTGTGCTATTCTTGACATCGAGTGGAAGGTCGTTAAAGAGTCTCGGTGCAGCATAACAAAACGTTCTTCCTCCTATTGCATGATTCACACTAATTTCGAATAGTCTATATGGGTCATCAGCATGTCTAACTCTTACGGCAGCGCTAGTAGCTTGATTTTATACATGAAAAATCTTTCGATAATGATACTTTTTCGTGGTTATTGTAACTTTAATCAATTGCTAATGAAGCTCTGCTCGTCTTGTGGTTACAAAGACTTTTCTGTATCGATAAGAGAGCGTCGAATTATGGGACCAAAATAAAAAAAAAAATCAGTAAACAGTAGACACTACAGTATGCTAATGGCTACAGTACACATCGTGACGTGAACTATCATTTTTAGTATTGTTATTATAAGCTAAGTTACAACACTAGTTGGAAAAGCAAAATGCAAAAAATAGTGAAAAAATAGGCCAGTGATTAGAGGAAACAAGGAAATAAATAAACGACAAAAGAAGTAAGGAACAACAATAATAAAAATTTTCAAGAACAGTAACAACATTCTATTAGATTTTTCATATATAGACTATAGAAATTTTACAAAATTAAGAGGAAGAGATATGAGATAGAATAGTGTGCCCGAGTGTACCTTCAAGCAAGAGAACTCTATGCTACGCACAAACAGTGGGATACTACTCCCTGGCGTCCCTGCCATAGGTTGCTCAGTAGGCATACAGAATTGAAAGGTCAAAAGGGAGTTGATAAGGTTGAAGTAGATCTTTACCCTAGGTTGTACAAAATTAAAGTAAATGTGAGAGAGAGAGAGAGAGAGAGAGAGAGAGAGAGAGAGAGAGAGAGAGAGAGAGAGAGAGAGAGAGAGAGAGAGAGAGAGAGAGAGTTGGAAGATGAAAAAAAAAATGTGCTTAGGCATATTAGTGTCCAATAAAAATGGAAGAAAATTCTGACATTCCAGTTTACATATAAAGATTAGTTTATCATCATTCCGTATCGTTCGCTCCTTTGTCAGATACAAAGGATCTCACTTATGACGGGGCCAATAGGTCTTGGTACTGGGGTATGGAAGGCCATGCTTTCCCTTGTGCTGCTGGAGGGAGTTGAAATGATTATATGGCCTAACAACTGCTGCCATTACGCATTATCGTAATATATCTAAAAAGCCGTTTAAAAACTTACCGGTTTCTGCCTGTGGCCAGGTTATTAAAAATACAAGAGGATCGTGGGGCTTACCTACTGATCAGCTATGCATTTTGACAAGCAAAATTCATAACGAAAAGGCTGCGTAATTAAGACCTTTTTTTTTTTCTTTTACCTATTCTTTAAACGTTAACATTCTACGCGGCAATTTTTTTAAGCACTAGGCTATAAACAAATAAAATATGTTGACAAAATATGAGATTTGATTTTTGGTATATGACCAGGAATTGGGACAGCGAGACCACACAGGTGTGTGAACTAGTGAAATTGCAGACCTAAGACTTGCAGTTGACACAAAAATCTGGATAAATAAGACTAGGCCAAGTATGATTTGTTTACCTGTAAAACGTTATCCCATAGGAGAATACCCACGTCTATGTTTGCAGAACATTATCCTATTTCTTCTTGGAGAATTCATGAGTCCATGTTTGCAACCATATGTTGCAAATCGCACAAATATTACAATAATTAGACTAAAATACTACTGCAGACCAATTAAATGAGCGCGGTTCCCGTGTCTGACTGAGGAGCGAATGGACACCTGGTGGCGTCCTAACAAACTATGAAATGCGCAGTCGTTGCTTGAATAACAAAACAATGCATAAACCCATTACTAATGATTTTGTTTCTGAAAGTTGATCAAAATCAAAATTGCCTGGGCCACACAACATCGAGATACACCAGCTGAGGGGAAAGCGTAGCAGTTGGACTAAGAAATATAATTCGAGAGGATGGATAACAAGATAGATGGAAGATTAGATTTATGAATTTGGGCTATTTTATGGACTGGTGCTGAGGTCTGCGAAGCCATTCAGAGACCAAGTGGAACTAGGGTAAAACCCATAAATTGCACTATGAATTCAAAGTTAAAAGATGTTGAACGGTAAGGAGGAAAGGAATTTGAAACTGAGGTAAAATGGAAGGATGTAAAGCAAGGCCAACTAGGGGCCGAAGGCACACTGCAAAGTCTTAAATTCTAAGCTTGTCGCTCATGAACAGTAGAGGCAAGAAACAGGATAATGCCCTAGAAAAACCACATATACACATAATAGGCGCCCAAGCACCCCCAACGTTAAGTAAGGACCATGAATGCCAGATAATGACTTTGCATGTAGCTTAGACCTATAGGCTCCCCCAAATCCCCACGACCATTTGAAGTACAGTAGTCAACTTATGGAGTTTCTACCATTCCTGCTGTGGTTCTTCTGTAGAAACGGAGGCAAAGGCTTGAATGTTGGAGCTTTTAGGAGCCAAGAAATTTATGAATTTAGTCTATAACAAGTCATGACGCTGGATCCTAGAAAGATATTCAGAGCCTAAGAGCAATTGTGGGAAAACCCAGTAGATGACCATAAAGTTAGAAGATATTGGACTTTAAGATGGAAGAGGAGCAAGAGGTCAAGTAGAGGGATACAATGTTAGTGCCGCTACAAGTTAAACAAACACTATAAAGAACATCAAGTAATGGCTGCATGATACCATTTTATACACTAAAGATCTTTAATTTTAAGTGCTGAATGGTACCCTTGACCTTGCAACATTCTGCTTTGTCAACTACTGTAGCATTCCATCTGCTATTTATAATAACCCTCCTCCTCACTAAGGTTTATAGAAATATACTTACAGGCCCTGTCCACTCGACTATCTTTGTTTAAGGTGACGTCATTAGCATAGAAGCAGTGAACAAAGTTATGTATATTTTTTTTTTCTTTTTTGCATAATTAGGCCAACCCAGGTAATGAGAGCTGTGCTCTTTGGTGGTTAAAGATCAGGGAGAAGAGTTTAAAGAAGTCGTTTCCTGATGTACGAAGTTAGGCCAATGCCAATGATCTACAGCACCTTTTTTGTACTCTACTTTGGTTTAAACATGTCCTTATTGGACCCATAAGGCAACTCTAAACTTGTATAAACAACACCCCTTCAGCCTTTGAGATGCGAGGGCTGATGTTTATGAGATCATGATGCAAGGGCCAAATATTTCTAAAATAAGGAAGGGGTGAAGCAAAGACTAGCCCATTTTCGCAGTCAACGTAGACGAGAAATACGGAAAATGAACAAGTCCCATAATTTTTTTTTTATTAGGACTTCATCATTCTCTGATATTTCCAGGTATAATTTCAAACAAACTGTTTGGAAACCCTTCTTGTGCATTAAGTGCTGTATTCTAACGTCCTGTTAACTGATAAAGTAATATTGCCTATTATTGGGTTTCAGCGGAAATACTCTCATACTAGTACTGTAGCCGGTTTGTTGATAGTTGGCTCCAGTTTCGAGATGAGAAAATTCAGAGTACAAAACAGAGCCGCTAGATTAATAAAAGGACTACACAATAGGGAAAGAGTTGCCCCTGCTTTAATTAAATTACACTGGCTGCCGGTAAAAGCGAGAATTGAATACAAGCTACTCTTATTAACGTTTAAGATACCGAATCAAAATGAACCAAAATATCTAAAAGAATGCCTGAATAAACTAGAACTAGAAACAAATGTTAACATAAGACACGTGAGTGACAAACATAGGCTATCTGAACCAAGAACAAATAGTAAATTTGGTGAAAGGGCTTTTAGCTACTGTGCGCCTAGACATTATAATAAACTGCCAACTGAAATGAAGGACTTAAAGGGAGCAATTGAATTTGAGAAAAAACTAAAGACATTACTTTTCACAAGATCATATGATTTGGAAGATGCTACAATCAAAGAATTGTATAAGTTATAATGAAAATGTTTCGTTAGATGATTAATATAGACCTGCCCGAGAAGTAGTTCACTAGACTTCAGTGGAGGGTTGGATTTAAACCCAAAACAAGTAAACTTATTTGGATCCATTCTCATGTAATTTATGAAATCTAGTTGATTCAATTTTCAACTCCAGTAGTATTAGAGCAAGATTTCCCAAACTCTATGCACCAAATTTTCTTCTTTCTTGCCCTTCTTCTAGCACAAAGATAAATTATTTTCTTTTTGCATGTATAACTCCATTTTCTCGTTACTTGTACACCAATCACTCTTGCTGGTGTCACTAGTCTTCGCCACCAGGATCTCTACTCAACTGTCACCGTTTTCACGCAAGCAGAAAGACCTTTACCAAACTTTTTCCGATAAGAAATAAGGTTCACAGAACAATGTTGTCATATGGGCAGGGGCTAAAATGCCTTTGCCTACAGTGGGAGCTGGGAGGCACAATGACAGCACTATTACCATATGCATTCACCAGAATAAGGTACATTGAGTTAAAGAAAAAATACACTAAGCAATTATCCTGAAGGGGTTATATAAGATTTATACCTATAGTGCAAAAATGGGAATTTATTTCCTTCTGTAGTTTCTAGGTTAGTTTTCATTTAATACAAAGACTAACAAATGGGTTAATAAAAATCAAAACTACAGTATATAACATATTTATTGATTTAAAGCTTTGGTCAATAATATACATACTTTACTGGAAAGTGTATAGATGAGATTATCAGAACAAAACATTGTATATGGGAAAAGCAACAGCTTTTTCAGACTCATTGTGTAGAGTGAATCATAGTGCTCTTGCGAGTTATTAGACCTACAACATAGAGGACGACTATATTTTGTGCTCTGCATCTGAAATTCTAACGTTTATCCATCTGTATGACATAAAAAAGTTATGCCCTAACACTATAATTCAGTTTACACAAGAAAAAGACAAAAAGAAAAGGAAAAAAAAAAACTATAGAAATAAAATATTTTGCAGAGTACTGTAACTGTACAATTTCAATATTTTCGTTCTCAAATTAGAACAGGAGAAATGTTCCGACTATCAATATTGCACAAGCACCTATATACTACCATTATAAAATGGCTAATTTAAAACACCAACAGACAATTGCAAACCTTGTGGTTACCAAAAGAATACGACTGACTGAATTTGTGTAAAGTGCAAAAATAAAATTTATAATAGCTTTGTCTACAAACAATTATAATTCTAATAAAGTACACAAAATTGTATGAAATGTTATGATTTACCAAACCATTGTTAATTAGAGGTCAGTCTTGTATTAATCAGTGTAAGGTGAACTAAAATATTTTATGTGGAATCCAAACATCTTTTTACAGCAGAATAAAGATGAACATTAAAAAAGTCCTAAACCCTGGCTAAAAATTAACTATAACCACTTGCACATTCAGTATATGCAAGCCCTCATAAAACCAAGAAAATTGTAAGCATAATATATGTAATGTATAAACTAACAAGAATTCAACTTTTTGAATGATCATTTGTAACACAAGGTTTAAACAACTTCATAGGTGAATATTCACACATTTTACAATTTTATTTGTAACATCGTACATCCAAACTGGGCATTGTTTTCTTTAAATTGCTCTGCAATAGACAAAGAAACATTCAGTACAAGCAAGATTTTTTTTAAAAATCTAATCTTCAGAAGAATAAGGACCCAATTCTTGGAAATTAAGATCACAGCTGTTTGGACTTCAACTTTAAGCATTGCTAAAATGGACCGATCTAAGAAAAGTTTAATAACACTATAGTTATTTGAAATAACTAATGAAAATTTATGTAATTAGAGTGCCCCTAGTCCATCAACAATTGAAGTATTCATTACTACAGTATTAGTAATTCCCAGATTCTAACATGTTCAGCATAAACTGTGAAATATATTTGCACATAAACAATTTGAATAAAATATATAAGAAGGAAGGATCCTAGAAACCTCAGAGAACTAAAAAGACATTTTGCAGTATAACCATTAAAATGATTATGCACACAGGTACATATATAAATGTGCTTCAATACAAAAAATACAACTCAAATATTAACATACATGACAGAGAATATATCAAACACTAATTGACTCTCAATTTCTCTGACAGTAAAACTAAATAGAAGAATAAATGTGATACTAAGAATAATATAACCCAATATTACAGTACAGTATTGTTTTTGACAAAAACTTAGGTAGCTTTCATATATATAAACTATAAATTACAATTATTTCTATAGTCTTTTCAACAGCCAACTATCTAAACTACTTTGTGCAACAGTTAACATGGAATCAGTAGTGAAAGCCAGAGTTGACGCCGTTTTACTTAGCTTCAAGTTGGGACTGGCTGACAAGTTGCAAGCAAGCCAAGGGTTTTTACCCAAAGTCAAGTCATGCATTTTATCATCAAAGAATTTGTTATCAAAAAGATTGCTAAAACATTTGTTACCCTGGGAATAACATGCCGATGATGGAACGATGGTTCCAATTACAGGCTCGTTGTCGCATGCCATTTTGGTAAGGATTTCATGGTGTAATCCAAAGTCTTTATACTTCATAGAAAGTTCATCTTTAGATGTTTGACGTATGTCCTTCTCATCACCATCCTCGATCTTTTCTTTTTTGTCCTTAGTCTTTTCAGCTTTTAACTTGTTTAGGAGCCAAATGTTGGAGTGAGTGCTCATCACAACACGAGATGCCTGAGGTGAGGTAGCAGGTACTGTCGTGGATGAAGACAACCACATTTCCCCCGGAGCTTTATACATAGCCCTCTTTGGCATATGGGTATGACCAGAGCTGCTCTTCACCAGCCATTGTGAATTATCAGACGAGAGGATATCAGCCATGTGCGAGAGCACAGGATTTGAACTGTACACTTCAGAGATGGTACGTTTTCGGCTTGTTTTTGCATAGTATGCAGCCGACTGCTTGGCTTTTTGAAGAGCAGAATCAACACAGCTGCCTTTGCATATGCATTCAGAGAAGTTGGAACAGGGTTCGTTTGCTTGGCAAACATCAGCTATCTTAATTTGTTGCAATGGTGACCTTTCTGATGAGGTTTGCTTTGGTCTCAGCCAGCATGACTTATCTTCTATACAGTTTGAAAGATTCTCTATCTCGCATAATGATCCTTGGGTGCTACAGTCCTAGAAATAAAAAATGACTAACATTAGACAAGTTAAAAAGCAATTCTCCTGTTTTAAACAAAAACATATTTATGAAATGGAATTAGTTAAAAAATTATGACATCATACGAATCTGAAAAGTTCATAGATTTAATTAACCTTTATCAAATACAATAAATCTTTAATATGAAAATATATAAAAAAAATGTTTTGTAAAAGACCTAAAAAAAGAGATAGAGAAATCAATTGAATCTAGACTGTCTTAAATGATGCACTGTGATTTGTGGGGTTGGGGGGGGGGGGTGTTCATCTAACCTCAAAGATGGAATATACTTTTTTAACATTACATCTTAATCTTATATTTTTCTTTATCTATTTGACTATAAGACCAGCAATAACGGTTTGGTCGAACTTTACATAGAATGGCGAAACAGTTTTACAGCATAGTTTGTATACTGTAATTGGAACATTCAATGAACTTTCAGAGTTGAAGCAGCTTAGTGGAAGTGTCAATGATACATCCAGTGGGTTCTGTGCTCCTGGCATGATAGAGTTCACAGGTGAACACACTTCTTCAGAGATGCAGTGGATAGGTTTAAGAATTTTGGCCAAATGACTCAGCACTGGGACCTGAAGACCATTGGGGGACACTGCTGTCACATTACGAAATAAACTTTGACAAAAAGGAAGAGGGCAGAAAGGAAGCAGGAATAAAAGTGAAGTATAAGGCTCAGAATGGAGAAAAGGGATCCTGCAAACTTTTTAGTAATGCATATAGTGCACCCATCGCACTACCCTTTATGGAGGAAGGGAAGGGAGCAGAGGCATGAGTCTACCTGCTGAGCCATCAGAAGCCCTTGCCTGGTCCTAGCTTCACAGAAGAGACATTTCAAGATGAATACAATGATCTGTTGCTCATGAGTTACTTTTAAAACAATCTTCATAAGTCAGAAAAAATGTTAAGATGTTAGAAAGGAAGTAGAAACATCAATATAGATGGCTAAAAAGTGTGCCGCTTGAGAGGCATTGATGGTGGAAATTTATCTGCACGAGATATTGGGGAATGGATATTATTTAGCAAAGCCACATAAAAGGAGAGAAACAAATTTGACACAACGTTATGATTTCATGTTCTTTTGACAGTTCTGTAATTCTTTGAGACTGGATTTGGGAATTTGTGTCATTCAGTGCAAAGGTACAATCAGGATTAGATTATAATGAAGCAAAAGTTTAGAGATACGACCCAAAGGTGAAAGAAAAGTGGACAGAGAAGTAAAACAGATTGAGTAAAAGAGGATTCAGCTAGTGGCTAATACAGACTTCATAAACTCTAAGTACTGCTTAAATTACAACCACCCACTACACCCTTATAGTATACTGTACAATACCTCTATATCAATTCAACTGCCCCATACAGCTTATTTTCCTTTTATAAACGTAACTATATAAATTACAGTATTCTATTTTTAATTTTACCTACATGTACCCAACAGTTTCCATTATTACTCTTTAATAGTTTAGCTATTGGCCTAGACCTGCCAGATCAAGGATCCGTCTACACTTCAAGCTGTCCACCATCATTATTGAAAAATCTGATAGAAGCAATTAACTTTTGAAGTGTTTGCTTTATTCAGAATAATGACAGTATGTCTCCAAAGATTTAAAAAAAAATTGTTTTGGTAGGACATACATTCATGAAGTAAAATTCACAATTCTAAGAAGATATCTTTCATTAAGCGTAATCTACAGTCCACCATCTTTTGTTATTACTGTAAATGTCTAGTAATAAAAAGCAATACATACTGTAACACATAATTATCATCATTGTTATAAAGTTAACAAGATAGTAAGTCATATTTCTCCACACTATCAAAGTCTTGCTCAAAACAATTTAATCTTAGATAACGGTTGAAACATTTCTCGATCCTCGTAAGTCTTGCTCAAAACAATTTAACCTTGGATAAAGGTTGAAAATCAGAGCAAAAAACAGCTAAATTTCCTGGTTTTGGGGAAAGCCCAAGAAATGGATGGAACAAGCATATGGAAAATACAGTAGAAAGCAATGCAGGTGGGTGATAATGAACGCTGTAAAAGAGCCTTCGTTATTGACAGCAGTGTCATAAGTGCTATACTGTATTACCTTCTTTAGTGTTTGGGCAAAGCTGTCATCTCTCTACTGTCGTCAGCATTTTGGAAACAAACCCAGCTTCGATGAAGAGTGGCTTCAGTGATAAAGGAACTGTCTTGTTTGGACCAAAATGTCATCGCCTTAATGAGTGAAGTCAGCATGTTTTGAGAAACTGAACCGAGGAATATACTCGTTTTTTAAAAAATTCATCACAGGTCGGTACATGCTGCACTTTGTTATGGCTTAAAAGGAGGTCCAGACTGTATCAGAAATTTGTTCTAGAAGGTTTTATGTCATGATCAAAGTGGACGTTTTTGAGGAAACCAATCAAGTAGCAGAATTGTCAAAAAAAAACTCCTTCTATGGGAATGACAACTTTCCATTGCAATTCACTCCACCCATACATGGGTATATAAACTTCAAGAAAAGACTGTCCAAAGGAGATAGGACAGGAGATGGGATAAGAGAGGAACTAAGTTCGAAACAGATAGGAACCACGTCCTGATGCGATAAGGACAAGAAGTCTGACAGAGCCAGTTTCTGACCTTCCTTTCAGACGACAAATGCCTATCTCCAAAATCCTGTTATGGGTAAGAGACGAACTGAAGAAGGCAGCCCTCCCTGCTAGTGACGAGAAGTAGCCAACACTGCCTGCAGCCTGGCCTTAGTTCTACACTATCATTGAATTCTTAGAGAAGACCTCTGATGTCCCATCTTGATGCCATCCTTCTGATATGTCTTTGAATCCGAAGTCATCGAGCCAGTTTCACCTCAAGTGCACATTTTCAATCATAAAATTTTCTGATATACAGTAGATTACAGTAGGTCTTCCTAAGACATACCAACCACTCAGAGCAACTTGATCAATGATCTGATCAAACTTCACTGGTCTGGCCTCCTGATTAGAAAAAAAAACCTTCATAAATGTCTATAATATGGCCTGCATGTTGATATTGCAAATTTCCCATAGTAATTTACTTTACAATTATCTATAAATTAAAAAAAATTGTTAGCAATCTGAATTTTTACCTATGAACTTATGGAAAATATATCTCAAAGATATCACAAACAAAACACCTTTTCTTATGGAAACTCTAGAAAAGGTAGCCTAACAACACCCAATAAAATAAGTATGTAAATTTAAATAAAAAAAACCAGATAGGTTGAAGAACTTTGAGTGCAATATCTGTATACCGTTTCAAGTGGACAATAATTACTATAAGTAGTAGGTTGACCAGGAACCAGCCACCTGTTGAGATACTACCGCTAGTGTTATTGGGTCCTTTGACTGGCCAGACAGTAGTACTCTAGATCCTTCTCCCTGGTTATGGCTTATTTTCCCTTTGCCTACACATACACCAAATAACAGTAGTCTGGCCTATTCTTTACATATTCTCTTCTGTCCTCATACACCTGACAGTGCTGAGATTACCAAACAATTCTTCTTTGCTCAAGGGATTAACTATGCACTGTAATTGTTCAGTGGGTAGTTTTTTTCTTGGTAAAGGTAGAAGAGACTCTTTACGTATGGTAAGCAGCTCTTCTAGGAGAGTGATACTCCCAAATCAATCCACTGTTCACTATTCTTGGGTAGTGCTATAACCTGTGTACCAGGGCCTTCCACTGTCTTGGATTAGAGGTCTCTTGCTTGAGGGGACACTAGAGCGCACTATTCTATTATTTCTCTTTCTCTTGTTTTTTAAAGTTTTCATAGTTATAAATGGAAGATTTATCTCAATGTTGTTACTGTGCTTGAAATATTTTATTTCAATTGTTAATTACTTCTCTTGTATTTTATTATTTCCTTTCCTCACTGGGCTATTATCCCTGTTGGAGCCCTAGGGCTTATAGGATCTTGCTTTTCCAATTAGGGTTGAAGCTTAGAAAGTAATAATAATACCAAAGATTTTGATCCTTCAAAAACTATAAATCTTGCAGTAATCACCACCATATGAACCAGATAATTTCAGATGGTGGAAAGTTTGCTAGTCCAACATCATTAGGATTAGACATATTTCAGCTATTGCTAGCTAACTAGGCTACAAATGTAACAAGAATTCCTGCATTTAGATATTAACTGAAATAGTACTCTTTAATCAATTTATTGATTTTCTTCGCATTTTACCTGACCAACAATTTCATGTTTTTAATTAGCAGTACCATAACTAGTATCAATTTATAATATTTGATGTAAGCACACACATATAGCTACAGTATTTACTAATCTGTAAATCTAAATAATGTTGTACTGCATTATATTTCCTTTACTTTTAACAACCAACTATCTAATGCAAAATTAAAAGAATATTAACTGGACATCAGAAAAAAATAAAATTTTAATCCTAATTTAAAAGTAAAACTGTTTAATACATATGACAAATTTGGAAGTAAAGTGTATACAAACCTTGAGCTTTTTATAAGGATTATACTTTCAGAGAAGCTGGAAGACTAGCCATAGGACTTTTAGCGAGATGTAACTACCCTAACACTAGTTAGCAGAGAGAAGGAGGGGCTGCAGTCTACCCCGCTCACACACACCTGTGTTGTCTAGTCACTTTTTATTATAAGCATGACTTATCAGGGTACAGGTGATGGTGGGCCAGTTTGTAGAAATAGCTCAAGGCTTGTATCATTAGGAGAAATGCAAAATACTTCCAAATTTGTCATTTGTTCCAACACCAGTCACCCATTGAGATAATACCGCTAGAGTTATTGGGTTCTTTGACTGGCCAGACTACTATATTGAACCCTCCTCTCTAGTTATGGCTTATTTTTCCTTTGTTTAGACATCCATGGAATATTCTTGCCTATACTTTACACATTCTCCTCTGTCCTCATACATCTGATAACACCGAGATTACCAAAAAATTCTTCTTCACTGAAGAGATTAACTACAGGGCTATAATTGTTCAGAGGTTACTTTTCTCTTAGTAAGGGTAGAAGAGAGACTTTAGCTGTGGTAAACAGATCTTCTATGAGAAAGACACACCTAAATCAAACCACTGTTCTTTAGTATTGGGTAATGCCATAGCCTCTGTACCATGGTCTTCCACTGTCTTGGATTAGAGTTCTCTTGCTTGAGGGTACACTCAGGCACTGTTATATTTTATTTCTCTTCCTCTCTTTTTGAAACTTTTATAGTTTATATTTGAAAGATCTAATTCAATGTTTAGTGTTCTTAAAATACTTTATTTTGATTATTTATTAGTTCTCTTGTAGTTTATTTATTTCCTTGTTTAATTTCCTCACTGGGCTATTTTTCCCTGTTGGAGACCTTGAGCTTCTAGCATCATGCTTTTCCAACTAGGGTTGTAGCTTAGCTTGTAATAATAATAAGAAGAATAATAAAAATATTTGTGGGCTGCATGAAAATATTCAAGACCTTACAGTTGCATCCAGACAGTATGATATTCTTTGGTTTCTAATAAAAGACACTCATCTGAGCTACTTATAACTGGTTTCAAGAAGCCAATAATCTTAAAACAGGATGCCATTCCTAGGGCAAGGGGAATGGCAGTGTATATTGGGATTGAGTACTCTGCTTCTCATAGATCATGCTATGAATGTGAATGTTACGAGATTCGGGTAATAAAAGTTTGTAGCAGGCATAACGACTTCTATTTGTGTTCGATCTACTGAAATCCAGACATGGATGATTCTTATCTGCGACTGTCTTCTTACCATTATGGCCAAGATACAAGATAACGATTGAAAGGGCTCCTTTGTTTTTGTTGGTGGTTTCAATGCTCTCTATAGAATCGTTAAATTCCATTTCTCCTACTGATAGCCATGGCTTAAGATTTTTGGAATTTACCTCTGAATCAGGCTGTGAGCAAATCAAAAGTGAGGCTACTCACAGGTCTGGTAACTGCTTGGACCTAGTATACACTGACTCCCCTGGTGGTATAATGGGTAAGGTTGGTTCTCCAGTTGGGACATCTGATCATGCCTTGATTTCATTAGTAGTGAAGACTGAGCAGCCTGTCACTGATGTATCCTACCCATGTAAAATTTATATAAAATCTCAAGATGACTGGAATGGCAATTTGAGAGTGATCTTTTGGGCTGAAATTGGTCACAATTGCATAATAGTGTTGATCCTGTTGTTCCTTTGAATGAGAATCTGTACAACATAATTGATAGGCGTATCCCTTCTCGTGTGCCAAGGTACCGAGTGAAAGACAAACCCTGGTTCAATGATGATTGTAGATATGCTTAATTGGAGAAACAGGAGACCTATCATCTTTGGAATGGTAACAGATCAGATTTGATTTGGAATAACTATACTTAGATTACAGATTTTGCTCAAGAGTTTATGCTTCAACCTACAACTCAGGAATATGAATGACGTGCTACACTTCAATCTGTAATCTTTGGTGTAGATGCAAAAGTTCTTCCTTTACTTAAATCGTATGGCTCTATGACTCGCTGTCCAAAGGAGAAGGCAACCCTTTTAGCTGATGTGTTTGACAGTGAGCAGATTAATGAGAAACTTGATCTTCCTCATTCCTGTTTTCCTAAGGCTAAACTAACTAGTTTAGCATTTCGATCTCGTGATAGTAAAGCTCTCTTGATTGACCTTGATGTTTATGGAGGTATAGACCCAAATGGCATTTTTCCTCTTTTACATAAAGGCTGCAGATTTCTTAGGTCCAAAGTTGTTATTTTGCACAATTTAGCAAGAAAAGCAGCTTTTAGCACTTCTTGTAAAATCGGTAATGTTTCTCCATTATGTAAATGAGTTTGTGGTAGCGCAAGTCCACCTGATTACCGCCCAATTTCCCTAACTTTCATACCTAAAGTTTTTTAATGTCTTTTGGCAAAACGTCTAAATAGGTGTGCAGAAGCCAATCACTTATTCCCTACTTAGCTATTTGGCTTCTGTAAAGGCCTTGAAGCATGTGATGTCCTTATAATCTCCAATTGGGTACAGAAATCTCTTTGATTGTAGTCAGGAAGTTTGATTGGCCTTGATTTTCGTTGTCCCTTTGAACGTGTTAATCATGAGGCCCTGGGTTTCAAAATCAAACAGCTGGGAGTGGGTGGGTCTTTTCTTAGCATCATTACTGAATTTCAAAGTAATAGGTTGCAAAGATTGGTGTTGATGGGCACTATAGTGAGTATAGGAATGAGATATCTTGAGTACCTCAAAGTAGTGTTCATGGCCCATTACTTTTCACACTACATACACATGAAATGTCATTTAGCCTACAAAACAAGCTTGCAAGCTTGTTGCATATGCAGATGATCCTACTCTCTATGCATCAATATCTCCTGAATGTAGGTCTGGGGTTGCTGAATCCCTTAATAGAGATCTAGCTAAAATTAGTGCACGGTGCAAATTATGGGGCATGAAGTTGAATCCTAACAAAACTCAAAGTATGATAGTAAGTAGGTGAAGGACAGTGGCTCCTCAACACCCGGATCTCAGCACTGATAATGTTTTTTCAACTCTGTAAGACTTAAAATTTTAGGCGTAAATCTCGACACCAAATTTACTTTTGATAAACACATTAAGTCGGTGTCTTCTTCCATTGTGCAAAAAAATTGGCTTATTGAGAAAGTCTTTTGAGATTTTCAGTGATCAGTCTACTCTGAAAAGTGTATCAATTATTTCATTCTACCTTGTTTTAAGTACTGTTCTTCTGTCTGGTCTTCAGCTGCTGATTCTCATCCTAATTTGTCGGACAGGAACTTACGGTCTATTAGATTTCTTATTCCTGATATAGATATTAATCTCTGGCACTGTTATTCAATTAGATTGTTATGTATGTTTCACAGGATTTTTCATACTGTAATTCTGATCATCCTGGACAGTCCCACCCTGATCATAATATTAGGTATGCAGTTATTTCTAATAGTCAAGCCTTCTCCAATTTGATGCTTAATGCTACTCAGTATTCTAGAAGGTTTATTCTGGATATGACCAAGTTGTGGAACGCTCTTCCCAATCGGGTAGTTGAATCAGTAGACCTTCAAAAGTTCAAACTTGCAGCAAATGTCTTATGTTGAACAGGCAGACATAAGTCTCTTTCTATAGTTTACATATGAAAGATGTTTTAATGTTACTGTTGAAATATTTTACTGTTTTAATGTTGATACACTTCTTAAAATATTTAATTTTAATTTTTTATAACCTTTCATATAGTTTATCTCCTTATTTCATTTTCTCACTGGGCTATATTTCCCTGTTGTAGCCCTTGTCTTTATAGCAACCTGCTTTTCCAACTAGGGTTATAGCTTAGCTAGTGATGATAATAATAATAACAACAATAAATACAAACTCTCACTATTTATAAGAATTTGACTTGGTCCTTAGGATCGTGGAAATCCAAACCAATTGGCTGGTATTTGACTCTGGGTTTTCCCATACGCGCTCCGCACAAAACAGGGAGAAATCATGACACCTTGCTAAAAATCCGCACAAAGCATGGTTACCGGCTCGAGCAATCTGTACGATTCTAGCAGTGAGACTAGTCTAGGTAAGAATTATCAAAAACATGGGAATCACTGAATCAATCATAGACATTACCCTATCCCACCTCGCCAGGGGGTATGGGGACATAACCAGTATACAGTATATCTCTATACTAAGTTAAACAAGGGAAATAGTTTTACCTGCAGACAAAGGAGGTCACCTTTGCAGAGTACCATAGGTGCTGTTCCCCTACAGGGGGGTAGATGAAAGAGAGAAATAGCCATCGTTCTATGTCATTCATCCCAGACTAACTATGGTTAAACTCTGCCCTCCACCATCTGCTACTTGTCCATTAAGGAGCCTGAGGTGTTTAAGAGTAAGAGACTGTAAGAGAAGGTTTCTCCAAACTAGAGAAACACTGCACTACACTGACACGAATACAGCAACACTCGCACTGTCATGATCATAGAATAAATATATATATATATATATATATATATATATATATATATATATATATATATCAAAGAAGCCATATATTTTTGCTATATTAATGTCTGGATTCTCTTAACGACCTCGGGATCAGAGCCCCCAGGCAAAATCACACAAAGAAAAGAGCTTGTGACCGGTCGGGAATCGAACCCTGGTCCGGCAAGCTTGTAGAGACAGTGACTACCACTTGGCCATGAAGAAAGATAAAAAGTCAATAACAATTCTGCTGTACTTATACCTGTCGAATTCAAGTGTTTTGTACTTAATTGAAATTAACCCATCTTCACCATCATAGCTAATTGGTAGTTTATTACTTGGCATTCGATTAATGATAAATTTTTGCACATTTATCATTAATCGAATGCCAAGTAACAAACTGCCAATTAGCTACAATGGTGAAGATGGGTTAATTTCAATTCTAAGTACAAAACACCTGAATTCGACAGGTATAAGTACAGCAGAATTGTCACTGACTTTTTATCTTTCTTCGTGGCCAAGTGGTAGTTACTGTCTCTACAAGCTTGCCGGATCAGGGTTCGATTCCCGGCCGGTCACAAGCTCTTGTCTTTATGATTTCACCTGGGGGCTCTGATCCTGAGGTCATTAAGAGAACCCAGACATTAATGTAGGAAAAATATATGGCTTATTTGAATATGAAAAACATCTAAATGTGCAAAAATTTATCATATATATATATATATATATATATATATATATATATATATATTTGTTAAACATTACATGAATGTTTAAATATATATAAAAACCAAAGTAAGAAGTAAGAACATAAGAAAAAGTCAAAGGACAGTAAAAACAGTTGGGCAGGGATACAAACATCATACTCTCACCAAGCCAAAAGTAAAAAGTGACAAGACAACATAAATATGTGTGAGATCAGGCCTACCTCCGCTAACTAGTTGTAGGGTAGTTATACCTTGCTAAAAGTCTTATGGCTAGTCTTTCAGCTTCGCCAAGAGTATAATCACTATAAATAGTGAAAGGGTTTGTATTTGATGTCGGAACAACTTAAAGAGAAAGGTAGAACAGCTAAATATCGTATAATTCATGTTCCATACCTCCTATGTATTGTATACTTCATTTCCATAACTTGCAAATTTGGTAATAATTTAGATATGTAATTATTCCTATTTTGTTAAAAAGTAAGTAGACTACCCTACATTGCCAAACATCTGAAAGCTACACTATTAGGTAGTATCAAGACAACAATGAATCATCTCGTATTGTAAACATTAGGTGTAAATTATTGAGAATTTTTATAAATTTTTCATACTTGTTCCATAGCACCTGTACTGTAATAGCTCTGAATGTCCCCAAATAAATAATAATCAGCATGAGTTGTTTTCTGTGAAGCAACACATTAATTAAAAAGTTTATGGAAAAAAATAAGTCTTAAATGCTGCATATTCAAAACCAGTTTATCTTTTACTTTTAACATTACTGGGATGTACCATAGCTGTGAATGTCACTGACTAATACAGTACTAATTAACAGAAAAAATCTTTGCAAGAAATCTCCCCTCTTTTATTTGCGAATAGCTAGTGTACGTAACCACTTTGTAACGACTTAAGAGAACGAAAATAAATATGCAAGATCATTATCAAAATATTTAACTACAGCTGATAATCAGCTTGTCAGAAAGACTATGTATGTGACAAGAAAATTTATTTAGACTTTCCACTGTAATTGTAAATGAAGCTTTTATTTCTTCAATGGTTCATACGTGTACACTGATTTTACATAATCTTCTAGTTTAGTTTAAGTAATACAAATATATACAACAGGATATTAAGACATCCATCATTGTAGTGATTCCCAGCGGTTGGAGGAAGTTATGAAACGAAGATTATTTCCTGACAACTTTCAGAGCCGCCTAGTGCCAGCATGGCAAATCAACCAAAACCTAGCCATGCATTTCAATTGCAGTCATTATCTATAATTTTTTTTTAAGCATTTTTCTTTTTTATTTATTATTTTTGCAAACATTTGTATCCGTGGAAGTTCATTAGTTCAATGTTCGTATGGTGGAGGGTTACTGTGATTTGACTTTGGGTATACAGTATGTATACAGTATTGATTTAAAATGCTATAATAATGCAAATATTAAACCTTTTTGTAACAAAATAACTAACATTATAATGTTCTTTGAATGGAAATTGATAAAATAAACAGATTCAACTGCAATCATATACTGAACTGTGAATTATACCACTAGTGGACACCAAAGATATGTTTAATTCTATTAACTTATAAGAACCTTAAAAGAATAAAAATGACATGAAATAGTCAGAAATTTCTAGTCTTCTCCAATTCTATACACACACTTACCAACAGAAGTATTTCTGTCCCTGAATACATAACCTAAATAATCAATGGTATGCAAATACAAAAAATGCTCTACTTTACCTTATCAGTATCAAAATGGTTTGGCACAATCTCAATGCTTGAACTCTCTGAGGTCAGTGGAGGTGTTGACCCATAATTTGAAATTAGATCAAAGCTCCCAGTGATGAAAGGAGTTGGGGCAACTTCTTCCTCATCTTGGGTTCCAGCAATTTGCAAGTTACTGAGCCATGATGTAACAGTGCACTTTGAATCTCCAGCTATACAAACCTGTAGCAAGAATTGCACTTAACTCTTCACAAGCCTTAACAGATCTCAACTTATCAAATGTGTGCATTTATCAGGCACACTTTTTTTGATGAATTTTGACAAGTTACCAACTGTATTTGGATTTGTTGAACATTATACCATGAGGTAAATGATAAGTGAAAAGTACACTGTAGTTTAGGCTAGAAATTATACATATGGAATATCTGTTAACAATGGAATATCTTTTAATGTTCAAAGGCCTATGCTACAGTATAGAGGTTTTCTTGATTAGAAAATAGGACCCTCAAGGCATTTCGCAACATGACCAACTATTGGATCTACTATACATTTCCAGAACTTTCATTCTGACTGGAGAAGTACCATACCTTGGTGGGAGAGCCAGTCACAGCATTTCTTGGCTTATTGTCTATCAACCAACTCTGCTGATTCAATCTGGGGAACTGAACAGTAATTCGCATGGGAGAATCAGGTCCTGAGGCTGCTCCTGCTACGCTTTTGTGCAGGACATCGTGGTCTTCATCCTCGTACTCTTCGACCCTGAAAGCAATAATCAAGGTAAACCTTCCTAGAAATGAAATGTATTACGAAGTCTTCTACAGCCTTTAAATATGTACAGTAGTTATGAAAAACTAGCCTAGAATAAACATTACTAATTTTAAAATTTGTATTTTTCCTAACTATACAAACCAGAGTCCTTTATCAGGAGTATGATTTCAGCATTGCTGGAATTTAGCGGTTAAAATATAAAACAAGGTGCCTGTAGTTACTGATATGTGGTGGGAAAGCTTAGCTCTCTTGCCAGAACACTGAGAGTCGGAGGGCTGGAGGCATACGTAAAATAATCTTAAAATTTGTAATTTGTTCCAACATGATTAAAAACCTGCTACCCTTGATAGGAGATTTTTCTTATAGAGGAAGGAAACTGCTATAACCACATTGGCTGGTTTACAATCCCAGGACATCAAGACACTAACACCTGGTAAAGGTGCTGGTTGTTGATTTCTACCACTGGCCCCAATACTTGAGAATATATTCTCACAGTTTAGGCAGTTGAGAGAGAACGTTCATCTTCGGAAGGATATGACACCACTATATATGTAAGCACTGCAATGGGTTCTGCATCTTATCCATCCACCTGTTATAAGGAGGATAGGGAAAAACTTATCTCTTACTCGTATAGAATAATTACTTGGTATGGAAGCTGAACTGCATCAACATCTGATACAGCAAATAATAACATGACTGCTGCACCCCAACGAAAGGGAAAGAAAAGAGGAAATGGATCAGATAATGTACCTCTCTTTCATCCTAGACTAATGCTGAGACCGCTATCTCATAAGAGATGCTTCTTGTGCCGTAAGGAGCTAGGTTCACAACACAAGCACCAAAGAGCCTCTGAATAGTCTCTTTACTCCTTTAGCCCTTTCCTGATAAAACTTCATCATTTTAATCGGACAAAAAAACTCTCCTCAACTCTTCACAAACCATATCCGAGAGAATAGTGATCTTGAAAGATTTATGCCATGGATAAGAAGGACGTTTGTTTATGACCAAGAATCCAAGTTGCAAAGCGCATACGGCTTACCCATTTCTGAAGTGCATGTTCTTGCTAAAAGAGTGAACTTCACTGACTCTCAACTGTTGCCAGACTTACTAAGAAAAGTCTTCAAAGTCAGATCTTAAAAAAGAAACCGAGTGTAAAGGCTCGAACCTGTCACTACCGTGGAATTCCAGAAACAACTTCTAAATTCCAGGCTGGCGAATCTTGCTGACGCTTCTTAGTCATCTCAAACGATCTGAGAAGATCTAGAAGGTCTTTATTTGATAGATGTAATCTCCTGCATCTGAAGACAGCTGCACGCATACTCCTGTACCCCTTGATGGTCGAGGAGGAAAAAATGTGCTGTCATCTTAGGTCTAAGAAGAAATAGGCCACTTGTGTTTTAGAGTTACTAAATGAAGAGACTGCTTTAGCTCTACACCACTCTCTAAAACCTCCTATTTGGGCTGCAAAACCTTGAGGTAAAAGTCCTTTGTACAAGCAATAACCTCAGCTGCTTCCTTCGAACAACCCTCTAGATCTTAGGGGTTTTTCAAAATACTGGAGGCAGCCAGACCTAAAGCTTGATGGTTTAAAGTAAGACGTTTGCGATCCTGACACGGGGAAACGGTCCGATGGCATGCTTCCAGCATGCATCCAGCATGGGCCCAGCAAGAGTCCAGTATGGTTCCACAATGCTGCATATGCTCAACATGCCGTGAGAGAGTCAAAATCTATACCGCCTCCCGAAACACGTCCTGATCAGTCGCAAGAAACCGATATTGAAGCTAGGCTTGTTGAAAAGAAGCATCAACAATGTGAACCTCATGCTGAGAGGTTAAAACCTGATCACGTGTAACCAGCGAGTGTTCAACATACTTTAAGCTAAAAGCTTGGCGCGAGGGAGCGGTAGCTGCGTGGCCAGAGAGACGCGAAGGAGAGACAACAATCTGTCTATACTGCTGTGAGAAAAAGACTTGACTATATGCGTCTAGCATGCGACCAGATTGCCGCATGTGTTTGCATTGCCGTAAGGTGTCAGCGTGCTGTAAGCGTTCACCTTGCCGTGAGGATACAGCGCTCTGTGTGCGTCCTGCCTGTTGCAAATCTACAGCGTGCCGCAAGGAGGCGACAGCATCGCGTCCAATCAGTGGTGCAAAGAAGCAACTGTCTGTCTATCATGACGCGGGGAAAAAACCTGACTGACCTTATCCAGCACATGTCCAGGCTGATACATGTGTCTAGGTTACTTGGGATTTCAGATTGATCAGTTTGCCGAGAGCTGTCTACGTGTAGCATGCGTCCGCATGAGTGGTAGTCACGCGTCCCGCAGAACGCGAAGGTGAGACAACTTGTTGAAAGGATCAACTTTGACTGTCAAAGTCCAGCATACGACCAGACTAGCGTCTGTGTCTGCGACTTCGTGAGGGAGAGACCAGAACTGGCGTCTGCGTGAGGGAGAGACCAGACTGGCGTCTGCGTCTGCCGTAAGGGAGAGATCACACTGCCACATGCGTCTGCTCTAACGCTTCCCGTAACACGAGCTGATCTCTGCGAGGAAACGTTGCTGAGCATTGTCTGATACTATCGGAAGACTGTTTTCTTGGTCTATGGTTGTCCTTAGATTCTTTCACGAGAAATTTCCCCCCCCCCCGAGAAACGTAAACGCCAAAGGAGATGAAATTGACCTCTTTTAGCTCAGACAAAATCTACATTTGCGGGGCACCGTGTGCGCCAACTTAAGCGTGAGCGATCGCTGTGAGAGATCATCAACCATAGTCCTATGAGCGACCTGGGAGAGTCCTTATGACATTTCCAGCGTGCCTTGTGCGCGACCTGAACGTATCTAATGCTGCGAGATATCGTCAACAGTAGTCGATAGTCCCCAGAGGAAAGTACTAGACATTCCCCCAATCTGGGAGAGGAGAAGCGTGAACAGAAGTAAACTGAGCACCTTTTCCCTCGATGAACTACATGTCTTACAAGATTTTCGGTGCCGACACGTTGCCTTCTTCTGAAAAGAAAACCTCCGGCGAACATTACATACTGCAGGATAGGTTATCAGTAAACATACGACTCCTGAACTCATGAGTTTCTGAAAGTCACTCCCATCCTCCTACAAGACTCTATCCTAGGTAGAGAAGTCCTGATTCCTAGGAGTCCACTCCTTAGGATTCTGAATTCTGACCTCAATGCTTGGAAGTTTTAATTCTAGCTCTCCCAACCAAGAATTAGCCCAGCAGGCCTTAACCCGAGAATATGATATCTTTCTAGTTAAGATTTATTTCTTAATATAGCGCCTGGTGCAACAATGTCCCACCGTTAGACGTCCATGGTCATGTGACATCAAAGTCTATTGTCATAAGTAGTGAAGCGTCTGCACTGACGCTCCGCTGACGCTCCAGGCCCCTACCGCGTTTGACTGACGCTGCTGTCTGTCATGTCACTTGGTAGCATGCTCTGCTGCCTGGCGATCGTCAGCGCGCCTGGATAGACTGACAATCGGCGCTATGAGCGGTCGGTTGGCTTTAGGAAGCAGGTACACGAAGCGATGCATCCCCTTCTCCCACCGTTGAACACTGCGGCTGGTAGGCCGCCTGTGCGACAACGAGTCATCACCGGAATAGGCACGTTGAAAAGACTGTATAAACGAAGATAGTTGCTGTTTCATGTCTAACAGCAAAGACTAATTAGGATCAATCTTAGGCGACATGTATGCAGCATTTTCAAACACGAACCCGCCTTCTTCATCGATTGCGTAGCGTTCCCCACTGTCGGGAGACGAGCACCCATCTGGTGGAAGCAGCGACACCACGTCCGCGCTGCATGAATCGTAACACACGAAGAATGATTCTAATCTTGTTTTCAACTTCGCGCCTGAAGCGCGTCCTCGCTTAATGTTAGAAAACACTTTTACCTCGCTTTACCTATAGCGAGGGTGAGCGTTCTGGGGATTGACAGAACACGCTCGAGGGGACTTCTGTGCGGGTCTTATGAGACTGTAACCCCAGGCTACGCCTCTCGATTCCTTTCGCCGTTCGACTCAACTTCTCCCCTGTGTCCGGGAGCTTGAAAGAGGTCTAAGGCTAGGATAACGACAGGTCCGAACAGAAGCACCCTCCAATGAATTGAATAAAATTCACTGCACTAATTTAGCACTAAAAATTTGCATTTTACTCTTTGGTAAAAATGATATTTTCACTATTATTTAAAAACCAAAGTATACACGCTCTCAAACAAAATGATCCCAGAGAGAGACTTACTATTCTGTCAATGGTTTGAATGGGAATGCAAAAGTCACTGAATCCCATATAAACGCAACAAAATATTAAATATAAAACATTACCCTAATAGATATAAGAAAAGAATATCTCTATAAATCAAAACAAACCCTTATATTAAGGGGTTCCAATAAAAGGCAAATTATCACCCGTAACCATTGGAACATCTATAATTATTATACGAACAATTTTAGTATTCCAAAAACCAACAAGTAAACAACGATACACAGAATCGTGAGCTACATCGATTGTCAAGAATACTACATCGTATATACATTAATTGAACCGTAACTTCCTTTAATCTTTGACTCAAGAAAAATACTGAAATTAATATCAAAATTAAATGTTCCTTTCATCTAGTACAACTTAAAAACTTGAGTTTGTAAGAAGAATGTACTATTCATAAAAATCGATACAAAGAGAAATCGTAATATCGTAACAATAAACTGAAAACTGCGTCACATAAATAAACTGAACGCTAGTTACTCTTTGAAAACAGATCGAAATTTATCCAAAGAAAACCTATTAAAAGGACAAAAATTTTCTTAAAATAACAAAATCCTTTAAATTTTAACTTAATACTTCGAAAGAAAGTATTCACTTATCATTCTTTGTAAAAAGGCTAGTCAGAAGTTTAGCTTACATCATAAGGCTGTGACGTCATCAATGGCTAGATGTTTACATCTCGCCCTTATGCTTTCGTTAGGTTTAAAATAGGTTGAAAAATTTCTAATCCTGCCTTTCTAGTTATAAACACGTGATCACAGATCAAACAAATAAATAAGCGAATGCCAGAACCTGAAAATTAGATGTACATCACCAAAATACTGCTAAAATCGAGGTTAATCACGAGTGAATTCCAATACTTGTTGCTCGCGAGAGCGACAGGGAAGGTCTGAATTGGCTGGAATAGTTTGGCCTGTCTACTGCCAGGGCGCTAGTGTACTGTACACCTGGCATATCTGCGATTTCCACGAGATTTTGAATTTCTGTCGGAGTGTACAAGGGACTATAGTCATTCTTATATAACCAGCGGGTAAGTTTTATGTTTAAAATCATGGTTTTGGTTACAAGTTGCCTAGCATATCCCACGCCGATATGTTCTGCATCCGACTTCTGAACAGCTGCTTCTTCTATTTGATATTGAGGACATTTGCTATTAGTTGGCTTGTGATCCTGCCTACAATTAGTGCCCCTTGCAGTATCAGTGCAGAATCCATGCTGAGGATCAGAACAACTGTCCCAGATCTTTACATTTTTACATCCCCTACACTAGATGGACGATCAAATTTCAAACAATTGAAGCACTGCAAAGGTTTCCGTTTATAAAGGCAAACTAGTATTCTCTCATTTTTTATGTACAGTATATAAGAGGAAGTACATCATGGTCTTCAAAAGTGGAAATAATCATAGTGGTTCTGGGAATGTTATGACCCTTCCATATTTCTTTTAGCACATATCTAAGATTTCCTCCTCGCTAAAATCATACAAGTCTATTAAAAATTGCCCCTCTTCCATAGCTAAAATTCAAATGTGTTTTGATATCCACTATGATATTTTCTTTTATTTTTACGTTGTTTAACATTAAAGACTGTGTTCTAGCATTAAGATGGACCTCTTTCCAAACCTAGAAATAGTATCCACGCTCTATTGTACCCACTTTCCTTTGTATTAGCTTACTAAATTTAAAATAATTAAATTCTTCTGCCTTAGATGTTGCAATTATCTACATTGGTGGCTTGAGCTTTCTTTCTCATATTGGATTTATTTTTGTGTTAGCAGAATCACTCTGATACCAGCCACTGGGGAAATATACATCCAGGTTTCCAGAAGCTGCATTACGAAGCACTCCGGTAATCTCACTATGATTGACTTTTACTTTAGAAATTTCACATACTGCTTTGAAAGCTTCCTCATGATTACTGAAGGCGATCCAAGCTTCCTATTTCTCATTATCTTTGTTAAAATTCATCCTTATCTCATCAATTTTACCATAAGGTTTAATTCCTTACATTTCCACTAAGTGTCTGAGCATTTGAAGAGCTGTCCTTATTAGTTTCCCAGTTGTCAGCCAAATTTTCCTTATTAGAATTGCCAGGGATCGTCAACAGTGCTAGAGGGGAGTAAGCATATCCAGAGGATGGGGCGTCATTATTAGAAGGGTCCATAATCAAGGACTTGTTTGTTGGTTAGTTGTTTTGTTGGTTTACCTACTTGACAATGAAATATCATATGTTGGAGAGGAAATTTGCATTCACCGCTATTGGCAGTGAGAGTATACATTCCAGAAGGTCCACTACATACCCACATGGGATAGCACCAAAACAGATATAGGTACAAGTGCACGTTAAACCTTCCTGTTAGGACTGAGACCAAGAAAATATGGTATCATTCACGCCATATCTGTAATGATGGGCTTCAGACCAGAAGCCGAAAGTCCTACCTCAAGGATTTGATCCCCTTGGATTCCGATGACCAAACCCTTCTTGAAAATAGTTCCGCCAAAAAGGTCCAAACCATCTTCGGGATGGCTGAGATCATCCAATACTCTCTACATATAGCTTTGAATGCAAATACCTCCTAACCGTGATCCCTTCTCCCATTCATCTAACCAGGCAGTAATAACAAATGTAGAAATATCCACACTATTTAAAAAACTGAATAAATTAATAAAAAATAATGGAAAAAATTATATACATATATGCATGTATACAGTACACATATATGCATGTATACACATATATAAAGATATGGGAAATATTACTCAAAAGTTAGGACAGCAAGACAAAAGAAAGTTTATAAAATTAAGAGGCAGTCAAAGTAATACTGAGAATAAGAAACAATAAAAGAGAAATTTAGATTCAAACTGGGGGACAAGTTTCCCCAAGATCGAGAGACCTCTTGCTCATCGCAAGGCTTCAACAAGGGAAGTCAGATTAAGTGCCTTTCTTCGAATGACCCCTGTTGAGTTCAGATCAGATAAAAAGGTAAAGTGGTGTTACTTACTTAGCAGGAATAACAGGTGATGGATGATGAGTGATTGTCTCCGGTAACTGAACACTTCCAAAGGCTCCAATAGCAGAAGTCAAAGCAGCTTCATTCAAATCTACTGATACCAAATTAGCTGGCTGGATATTACTTGTGCTGCAAAGACAAAAGGGAAAATATGACCATATTACAAGTAATAATAATTTTCTTTGAAAAAAAGTGGAGAAAATTGTAAAATTTGAGGCAAAATATTAGAAGGATAAAATTATTACAGAACACTAAAAACTAAGGAGAGGCATTGAGGTGGAAAAATGACAAATTTGGAAGTAATTTGTATTTTTCCTAACGATACAACCTGTAGCTGTTAATAAGGATTATACTTTCGGTGAAGCTGGAAGGTAGCCATAACACTTTTAGTGAGGTATATATTACCCTACCGCTAGATTGCGGAGGAGGTAGGCAGGGTAGCCGGCTATCCCGCTCACACACACCTGTGTTGTCTCATCACTTTTTATTGCAGGCAGGACTTCTTGGGGGACATCTGATGGCAGGCCAATTTGTATAAATAGCTACAGGTTTGTATCATTAGGAAAAATACAAATTACTTCCAAATGTTATTTGTTCCGACACTAAATACAAAACCTCGCTATTTCTAGCGATTAACTCCCTCCTTAAGAGGGTGAAAGTCTGAACTACCTGGCTGGTTTTCCCATACGGGTTCTGTACGTAATAGGGAGAAACCCTGACACCTTGCTAAATAATTTGTGCAAAGCGCGGTAAGAGGCCAGAGCAATCTGTGAGAATGTGTGATACTAGCAGTGTGACTAGTCTAGGTAAGAATTATCAGACGAAGGAATCTCAGAATCAACCATAAACGTTACCCAATTCCCCCTCCCCAAGGGGTATGGGGACATAACCAGTATATCTCTCTATACCAGGTTATACAAGGGAAAGGATTCTACCTCCAGACAGTGGAGGCCACCTTTGCAGAGTAACAAGGGAACTGTTACCCCACATGGGGTAGATGAAAGAAAGAAAGAAAGCCAGTTATTTTCTGTCAGTCATCCCAGGCTTAACCATAGTTAAACTCTACCCTTCCCCGTCTGCTACTTGTCCATCAAGGAGGTTGATGAAATTTTAAACCATTTATTGTGTAGCCACCACAGGGTCAATGGAGAACGTCTTGCAGGAAGTAGGTGGTGAAGGTCATTTGATGCTTTCAAACGCCTGCGTCACAGTAGTTTTTATTAACGCTAGGGACATACTCCTGCTCCTAATGTTATGAGCTTTAGGTCTCCTCTATGAGGAGAACGATCAGGATTAATGCTCAGTCCATGACCTTACGTATTCAAGCCAAGAACATGTTCTTGGTGATCCTTCTCTCGACCTTCCCTGGATTGACGAAAAGTGCTGACACTCAGGGGTGAGTTCCTGTAGTTTCCTCGAGGTAGTAACTCAAGTTCTTCCCTGGTATAGTAGCCATGAAGGACTCCTAATTCGAAGGGCTTGAATCTGGGGTCTAAGCGGTGGCCTTTCATCGTCGAGACAGAGAACAGCTTTCCTCCCGATGGTAAATGAGGAACTCCGCTATTACCACAATTGGGGCCTCGAGTAGAGAGAGAAACCTTCCATGACCCTAACCACAAAAGACAGTCCACCTATCCTGGAAGATCGAAGGCGAAAATTTACGCGGGTATCCTGGTATCCTCTTTGCAATTTGTTGCGAAAGGGGACTCCCTGAGGGAAGAGGAGATGGCTAGCCCACAGGCATGAAGTCACAGCGAAGCTATGGCTTTCTGAAAGATGTTCACATGTGGCTGTAAGAGTAGATCGTGTCGCGGAAAAAGTTCTCTTGGGATCTCTGTCAGGCGTTGCAGATCCATCAGCTAGGTGTGACAAGTCTGCTGGGTGAGCCATCTTCTAGCAAGACGAAACCGCCAACAATGAGGACTGGACTGCTCTGAAGAACGATGGCAGGAGTGGACATTTTCCCCGCAAGCAGGAAGATTGCTGAATAGAGGTTGGAGGAAGGGGTCTCCCTCCGAAGGGGAGCAGATGAATCAAATTTTCGCCGGAGGAATCCCCCAAAGCAGAGACCAAACTGATGAAGGAAGTCTTTCCCGTGGAAGGGAAAATGGCCAATCATCTGCTGCCGCTGTAGGCGATTCTTCCCAAAAGTAGGAAGATTGCATCGTGAGGAGATTTAAAGGACGGTACCAATCGAGTTCTGACCCTGAGGACGAGTGGTAGAGCACGTACCCTGCTTTTCTTTGATGCAAATGAAGGGAGCGTCATATCTGGGGAAGGGAAATGAGAAGGTCGACTCCTCGGATGAGACTCTCGCCTGTCAACCTTACTTCTCAGAGAAATGGAAGATACCTCGTGCTGAAATACCTGGGATCTGGCTGCCCCTGAAGAGGTTGAATCCGACAGAGATCGATGCGGACTTGACGAACCAGAATGAAAATGGTGATATATGAGACGTAACCACTGCTGGTAGAAAGTGTCTGTAGGCTGATAATGATGAACATGTCTAAGTAAGTCAGGATATCCTCAGATTGTGGTAAATTGAGTTGTCATCTCACAAAGCCACCGAGGCTGTTAGGATCAGCCAGTCATTCGGAAGTCTTCGGAGAACGAGGGAGATTCTCTGGGACCAGGTTGCCACTAGGGTAAAACCCTTGTGAAAACCCGAGATGTTATCGAAACCGAAGCACCGAACCTTGACATGGAATGCCTGTATGAACAAGGAAATCTTCCAAGTGGTCGAACGTGCTCAGGAACTCCTGGACTAACTGCTTGTTTGACTGCAACATTAAAGAGAGAAATACCCTCACACCTCAACAGGTGGGTGGAAGAGATAGAAGTGTATGCTATTGCAACTGGGCTGCGGATTCTTTGTCCTTGCTGAAAAGATGTGCGTACTCTGAGCTCAAAGGAGGGGATTAACCTTAGTCGGGGACGATAGAGGGAGTTATCCTTAGACGAAAGAACTCAGACTGAGGAAGAACGTCATAGTCCAATGGGTTACGAACAAGACCAAGTTCAAACTAAGAGTTGGTCGCATAAGCCTTTCTGGGGAAGGATTCCGCGAATGGAGGCTGAAGATTCTCGTACACAAATCCGACGGAGAGGTAAAAACCGAGGAGCACTCTCTGCATCCCCTGAAATTGAAGGCTGACATCAAGTGTTGCCTGAAAACGTAGCCGAAGCTTGTTCTCTGGGTCCCCCCGAAGGGGTTACCCAAAGGACAGGAATGGACGAATCCAATCCCCACCGGAGGAATCCCCCAAAGGAAAGACCAAACAGATGAAGGTTGTCTCTCCCGCGGACGGGAAAAGCCAACCAACATCTGCTGCCCTGTCAGCAATTTCTGAACGTTGGCTGGTGGAGGGACCTTCCCCCAGAAGAGAAAATTACAACACCTGGAAGTAAACCTTTGGGCAGCACTCTCCATCCCCTCAACAAGCTCTATCTCGAATTGAAGGTCAAGTTTTGCCTGAGAAATGAAGCCGAAGCTTATTTCTGGGTTACCCCCAAAAAAGTTTTAAACAACCACTGCTCCGATGGGCTGGAACTGCCGCAGGCACAGAAGATGGAGACTGGGCATGATCATTCGACTTTGCACACCTTACGTAGGCTGCTAGCGCCAAGGAAAACACAAAAGAATGAAAAAACCCTCGGGAGGACAACCTAACCCACGGACAGGAAAAGTGCCTCCCGAGAGGCACAGGAACAAGCTAAAGACTAAGCACTCACTTCATTGGCTGCCATCGCTGAATGAAGGAGAGCGGCATCTTTGCAGCTGTAAAAATGTTCGATTAATACAATTCTAGTTAAATCTAATCAGCTGAAGAAGAACCACTCAGGAAAACTGCCTAACCAACGGGCAGGAAAGGTGTTCCCCGACAGGCCCAGGATCTGCCGCTGCCCACGTAACAAGGGAGAGCGGCGTCGTCAGCAAAGAGAAGCAAGACCAAAGTAAAGCTCTGGGTAGGCTGCAAGTGGTCTTCCCTTCAATGAACTCGCAGGGAATAAGCTATGACAATATCCAAAAAGAGAAGGAGTATTCACACTTGCCGACTCCCTGTGGCCGAGGCTGGGTCGCTGTACTCTGAGAAACGGGGGAGGCCACTAACCTACAAGTTATCTGGCGTTAGAGGGAGAGAGGCCGTAAGAGGAGGTTTCTCCGCCCTCAGGAAACGCAACACTCCACTGACAAGAAAACAGCAAACTTTATACTGTAATAATATAAGAATGTTTATGTATCTGTATATATAAAAATATTATAAGAATATTTAAATATATATAAAAACACAATCGGAAAAAAGTATAAGAAAAGACAAAAACCAGTAAAACAGTTGGGAGGAGAGAGAGAGATGAAAGTCCACCCTCTCCGAGCCAAAAGTAAAAAGTGATTATAATTATTATTACTAGCCAAGCTACAACAATAGTTGGAAAAGCAAGATGCTATAAGCCCAAGGGCTCCAACAGGGAAAAATAGCCCAGTGCGGAAAGGAAATAAGGAAATAAATAAATGATGAGAACAAGTTAACAATAACTCATTCTAAAAACAGTAACAACGTCAAACAGATATGTCATACATAAAATATAAAAAGACTCATGTCTGCCTGGTTAACATAAAACCATTTGCTCCAACTTTGAACTTTTCAAGTTCTACTGATTCAACTACTCGATTAGGAAGATCATTCCACAATTTGGTAACAGCTGGAATAAAACTTCTAGAATACTGTGTAGTATTGAGCCTCATGATGGAGAAGGCCTGGTTATTTGAATTAACTGCCTGCCTAGTATTACGAACAGGATAGAACTGTCCAGGGAGATCTGAATGTAAAGGATGGTCAGTTATGAAAAATCTTATGCAAATGCATAATGAACTAACTGAACGACGGTGCCAAAGATTAATATCTAGATCAGGAATAAGAAATTTAATAGACCATAAGTTTCTGTCCAACAAATTAAGATGAGAATCATCAGCTGAACACCAGACAGGAGAACAATACTCAAACCAAGGTAGAATGAAAGAATTAAAACACTTCTTCAAAATAGATTGATCACCGAAAATCTTTTAAGACTTTCTCAATAAGCCAATTTTTTGTGCAATTGAAGACGACACAAACCTAATGTGTTTCTCAAAAGTAAATTTGCTGTCGAGAATCACACCTAAAATTTTAAAAGAGTCATACAAATTTAAAGAAACATTATCAATACTGAGATCTAGATGTTCAGGAGCCACCATCCTTGACCAACTTACAATCATACTTTGAGTTTTATTAGGATTCAACTTCATACCCCATAATTTGCACCATGCACTAATTTTAGCCAAATCTCTATTAAAGGATCCACCAACCCCAGATCTAGATTCAGGGAATGGAATTGCTGCAAAGAGAGTAGCATCATCTGCATATGCAACAAGTTTGTTTACTAGGCCAAACCAAATGTCATGTGTAGACATGTGAGACAATGCAGGTGTATGTGTGAGCGAGTAGGGTAGCCAGCTACCAAGACTATCCGTCTCCTCAGCTAGCCAGCAGAAAGGAAGTTTACAGCTCGCTAAAAGTCTTATGGCTACATTCCAGCATTGTAAAAAGTATAATCCCTATAAATAGCGAGGGTTTGTATATAGTTTCGGAACAATTATACAGAAAGTACAAACCTTCCCTATAATAAATGTGCGTTAAATTGTGTACAGTAAGAGTAAAATACAAAAAAAAATTCTTACCAAGGTATATCATCCATATTAATTTTTGAAAGGGTAGAAACATCTGCTGAAGTACAGCGCTGCAGTAAGTTCTTTGTGGCTGTCAGTGCCCCCTGGCTATGCATTAGTCCCGCCTGTTGTGTGCTGAGCAAACAGTTCTGGTGAGCTGTCACAACCTGTTCAGATTGAGAGAACAGTAGGAATCAGTAATTTTTAGATATCCAAAAGGATTTACTAATATAATAGAGTATCATGATAATTTCAAGGGATTTGCTAAATGATAAAAGATAAAATGTAATTAATGATCACAAAATCATGTCATCACACAGCCTGTATCATAACCTCTACACCATAAGTTTTAAGTCTTTGGGCCTTTGTCTATACAGTACTGTAGTTAAAACGTTTCTTTAAATTTCTTTTTAGTTATACAGTAGTTATAACATTTCTTTTTTGTTATCTGTTATATTTACTTACAATAAAGTATTACTATACTTTACATGAGGACTGCTTATAATAATTTCAATGGGGCCCCCCTTTCTAAATTTCTATTTCTTTCTAAATAAAGTATAAAAATTCAATGACCTGACATCTACAGGTAGGTACCATACTTACTGCCTCACAAGTACTTTGCAGAGGGTAAAAAAGATTCTAAGTGGTGTCCCTTTGGGCCCAAACTCCACTACTTTCTTGGGATTACTTTTAAACAGTTCCCTTTGGTGTTACCACATTAAGCTGTCCTACTCCATGAAAGTCCAGAAACACAACTTAGCGTGTCACAAAGAATAATAATAATAATGCTATTATGGAAATGGTAATATTACAGTAGTAATACTGCAAAAGCTTGCTATGGCAAGGTCATTACCATTCACCTTATTCTACAAATTGTATACCAGGAAAAAAAATGAAGAAAACTATTAGTGAACATGAAATATTAAATAAAAAACCGTTGAAATAAGTGTATATAGAGTATATAGTAATTACCAAAAGTCAGAGGACAGTTACGCCACAGAAAATTTCATGTACAGTATTGGATATTTTATCTTATATACTTATGCTAGATTTTATTCCCCCTATGGAAATAGTGCCTTCATTGCACCTTGCATGGTGTACTTTAGGCATTACTAAAGGTTCCTGGCTCTTAGCAACATTCCTTCAGTACCTAGCTGCAATAATTTTTCAATCTTCCACACTACATTTCTTAATGCATCCTCCCTTTCAATTATTACTTGCCAAAGCTTCAACCCTAGTTGGAAAAGCAAGATACTGTACTATAGACTCAAGGGATCCAAGAGAAAACATAGCCCAGTGAGGAAAGGAAATATGAAAACAGTGTGCCATCTAGAGAATTCTACTGCAAGACAGTGGAAGACCTTGGTAAAGAGGCTATGGCACTACCCAAGAGTAGAAAACAATGGTTTGATTTTGGCGTGTCCTCCTACAAGTCCTGTTTACCATAGCTCAAGTCTCTTTTCTACCCTTACCAAGTGGAAAGTAGCCACTGAACAATTACTGTATGTTGCAGTAGGTAACCCTGCGAGTGAAGAAAAGTTTTTGGTTATTTTAGTGTTGTATGAGGAAATAGGAGTATGCGTTAGGAATAAGCCAGACTATTCGAAATGAGCTGTATCTAGAGAGGGATCCAATGTAGTACTACGTGTCCAGTCAAAGGACCCAATGACTCTTGTGGTACTGAAGTATTTCAGCAGGTGGCTAGTGCCTTTATCAACCTACTAACTCTTTTCTTGTGTCTTCATTTTGTCAGGTAGCTGTGTAATGATTTGAAAAAGATTGAGTGACAGAAAGGTCTCGGTTAATAGGACTAGGCCTAGTTATCCAGAATGTATTGCTGGTACATAAGGGAAAAAAGAGAAGTGGGTCTTAGCAATATTGCAAACTGCACTTGTTTTAGGATTATGTAGTTTTGAATGAGAAGGCTTTGAGTATAGTTTGGAAAGTACATAGTGGAATAATGATTGGTTAACCAACTTAAATTTACTTTAATGTACATTCACACATTTTAGCCAGTAAAGTACACTACAATTTGCTGACAACAATTACTGTATAATCTGAGACAGAACATCAAGCCAGCTAACGAAGAATGAGTTGGTGAACTAAAGAATGCCATTTATAACACAACTTGTTTTAAATAAATGAATAGTCAGAGGAGAGAAAACATATGAGTGTAAGCTTGTGGAGTAAGACAAAAGGATCACAAATGAAGTGAGTGCTTGACAAACGTAAGAAACATAATGATAAAATTATCTAGCACGGTAAATAGCTTATCAACGGTGAAAACTTGTTCAAAATGGTTTAACCAGAGAAAGAATGATCCAAGTTACCCCAGCACTTTAGAAAAATCTCGACACCCGAGCTGCAATGAAGAAACAGAATTTTGAATTTAACAACGATCACTCCTTTATTACAGAATTACATTTTAATAGTAAACCACACCCTTACCTCAACTTGACGAACCAACAGACGTTCCCGTCCTCTGAGAGCTAACACTTGGCGATTGACAGCTTCATGAATGTCTTCCTTTACCTGTGAATATAAAATAAATTACTAAAAAAGTACATACAATTTATCATACCAAAATATCTACAATTTATGTGATAATTAGCCTATTATCATAAATTTCTGTAGTTTAAGCATAGCCCATGTCAATTTTAAACTATATCCAAATGATTTCCTTAAATGAGATGATGCAATTGGAAATGAGCAGTTACTATGACTGGGCAGTCTAATGGGAAGAGACTACATAGAACTGATAAAAATCAAAAGGCAGAAAGGCCTGTGACACAACCAAAGAAATGTTAAGAAGATAATTCATCACCATTCACCATATGCCATTTTATTTTACTCCAAGATGTGCAACTTCAACGGTCTTTATCAAATTTTTATCCATAAAAGAACAATCATCTCATTCTGAGTGTAGATTTGTACTGTATTTGTTCTTCATTAAGTGTATAAATACATTTTCTTAATCGTAGACTTATACTTCAAACTTCACAGAGTTGTGATTCTTATACGCCTACATATAGCTGGATGAAAAAAAAAATATTCTGACCAAAAATCAAAGTATTGTACAGTACAGTAGTAGTTACTTACGTTCCTGGCATTCTCTTGTAACTGCTTCTGATAATCCTCAACTTTTTTTAAGGATTTATCAACAAGGGCCAACTTCACAGCCACATCTAACTCAAGTTTTTCTAATGACATCTGAAAGGAGAGAAAATTCTGTTAGCTGTGAGGAAGGAGAGAGAGAGAAAAAAAAAACATTTTCTGTCATGTCATGTATAAAATTTTTTCCAAAAATACAAGAATCAATTCATATTACAAAGACTATGAAAGTTAGTATTCATACAAGTCTCATAACATATGGGTAAGGGAACAAAAGTTTATTGGGAAAAATACACAAGGCAAAACTTTTGAGTCCAATGTTGGTTGGATATATCAAGAAACTTCTAAAACGGTTTCAGGACCAACTTCCAATAAGCACCTTCTTAGCTACAGCTGCATGGAATATTATATTCACTGTAATCAATGAAGTAGCCTATGACTGATCTTTCAAGCTGTTCTATATAATGAAGTTCATAGTGAATTTCAGTCTGCTATAGCATTCTCCTTTGAAAAGGTATTTCTGTAGCACCATACAAAGCATGGCAACTTTCAGAAAACTACAAAACTGAAAATACAGTATCATTTTGTTTTAAATGCAAGATATCTGGACATACAGCTTACAGAGAAACTAGTACATATGTCAACACTATAGTCAAGATACAGGGAAATCACTGTTGTACAGTACTGTATAGCAAAGTATGTCCAAAGTGACCCCCAGATCTTGAGCTACAGGAACATGGTACAACATGTATTGTCAAGGTCATCCTTTGCAAGAATACGAATAATGTCATCAAAATTCAAAGAAACAATAATTAACAACTAAACTATAGAGACAGCATGGAGACCATTCACAAATGAAAACATGGTTGCCAAAGTAGCTATCCACTGGAAAACAAAACTCCTAAAATAAGAGAACGATTGTAAGCACTGATTTTTTATGACAGTCTCAAAACCACTTAACCAATACTGTACTACTTTGCTATGAACCTTATCTATCAAAGCCAGAAAAAATCAGTGCTGTACAAAGATCTGAAGAAGGTACTGTACTGGAAGAATACCCCACAATTGTGCAATGAAGTAACTGTTTAGAGAGGCTGGATAGCAAGATGAAAGAGAAAACAAATGGCTAAAAAGTGAGTGCACCAAGGTAGTGGTTAAGGGGATGTTAAAAAGCCTTTCAAGTAATATCTACAGTACACCACATGAGATGCAATGGGATCTCAAAAAGTGTGGTATATTGCATTGCAAAATTAAGAATCTCAGGTTTCAATATCTGATCGCACAGGTTTTATAATCTAAGAGCACAAAATTAGTCAGGAGTCTGGAAACGACATAATTGAACAGATTTCTTCAAACATTTTTTTCAACCTCATAACATAAGAGTTGGCTTCTACTAATAACCTAGATATATCAATCATTAAAAATTACCAAGTTTTTTTATCAATCTGGACAGGCCACAAAATTTTTGACAAGGTGGTGCTCCTGTCTCTTCGTTGATTTCCAATTTTTCGTATTATCAGAACTGAAGGCCATTTCCCATCTTCAATCATAGTTTTTTCCCTGTTATATAAATTTTTCTTGGCCAATTTCCTTCCTCTACACCTACAAATGCTGCCTTGAATGCTAACAATCTGAAATAATTCTAGTTTGAGGTCTCAACTAACAAGCCTCCAAATAGGTGGCTATTTCACTTTTGGAGGGAGTACAAAGTGATACTGACTATTCATAGGTATTTTGAAGAATTTTGATGGCTTTAATCATCGGTAAAATGTATTTTTCTATGGAAATACATCTGAAAAAATAGTTTCATAAGGGATCCCAGACAATAAGTAAGTGGAGGGTTACGACTTGTCTAAGAGTAAGCTAGGAGCATGTAAGTCTAAGCATGGGGTTGAATGATGGTGTAGCACCTATTGCAGGTAAGGGTACTGTACTAGTTCTAGATTAAGTTGGGTGGGGATTCTTAGGTAAAGTCGTATGTAACCTTGGCATATTGACCTATACTTAAATTTTACAGAATTTCATATAGACCAGGAGACTTTTTGGTAAATATATGATACCTTAATTTCCGCTGTGGCTCACTACGCTCGCATATTAACATTACAGTACATCAGAGCTCCTCTGTTCTGGCAAACCGTACATGATGCACTGCACACACACCACGTTGGTTATTATCTCGGGGATATTTCTTATTCTCACATGAGCAACAATTGCTATATACTAAACAGAGCCTTTTCACTATTCAATTACTGAAATAGAGGAAATTACACAATTTCGAAAAAGATTGTACTTCCCCCTTGGAGATGTCTTCATGCCGTGGTAGTAATGCTATTACTGAAGGGGTGAGAAAAAAAAAAAAACAACAGTTGTAGAACATCCAGGAACTTTTGCATAATAATAAGAGAGCTCATAATTGTTTAATATGCCCGGTAATGATTATGTCATATGAAAAACAGAACTGGTAAAAGCGAAGTAACTCCTTATCAGTTTCCCAAAAGTAAACAATGGCCAGCGTGAGAAATAAACCTACAATTTTAATCAACTGATATACTGTACAAATTATTCCTTAGCCCAAAATTAAACAGAACAAAATGCCAAACTAGCGTCCACCCATTCATTTCTTACAGCGAATTCCAGTGTCACTAGTAATTAAAGCATCACAAAATTTTTTGGTAATGTAGTTTTCTGGCCTAATGCTTTCTTTACTTCCATTGCATTAGACTGTAACAGGGTTGGCCATGCATCAGAAATATAAATTTGCCCCTGTACAGTTTTGGGAACCTTGAGTAGGCTGTTATAAATGCAAACATGGTATCCTATAGGTCTGTTTAGGCAAGTTAGCAGGTTGGTTGCACAGCGTAAGGACATGATGTTATGGGCTAATTCAAAGGGAAAAAGAAGGGTCGATGCATGGGTACATTTATTTTACCTTAAATGAAGAGGGTGTAGGCTATGGTAGTTGCAGTTAAGACAAGGTTTTTTTTTGTTTTTTTTTTTACTGGCGCTGTAGGTAGCCATACCAAGTTTCGTTCCTTAATACTGATGCTGTAGATCAGACATATCAAGTATTTCTTTACTTTTATGCTGACAAGAGAATATGTACCAGGTAAGGAAGACTTCTCGGTTCTTTTGTAGTTTATTACAGAGTGGGTTATTATAGTTTAGAAAGGGAATACTACATCATTCTACATGCCCTCAATGTTGATCATCACAAAATTTATATTAATATCCCTAAAGTTACATAAAGTCGTTACCAAGTGTCACAAAACTTTATGAATCGTAGCTTATATGGACCCAAGAAAGGTAAACTTTAAATTAAAGATTACACATTACATTTAGGTCATTTAACAGAATTGTCTGAACAGGCTACGATACATAAAACAGATCATCAATATTACCCTTCAGGTTTTAAATCAATAATCTAACACGTAAAACGTAAGGCTAAGGCAGTCATTTAACACACAAACAAAATAAATAAAAAATAAAAAGATTATATAACTGGTACACAAGCTCGGCTATCAGCTGACATCTTCCACCATAGCAGAGACGGTAGAAGGTCACGTAGGCCCCTTTCACTAAAGTTTAGAGCTAAATATATATCAATATACAGACTTAACAACAAAAATAAGTTCTCAAAAACAATTCTTGCCTGTTTACCTCTTAAAAATGGTATACACTCGCAAGCTTCAACAAGGTAACACTACACCGATAACAAATAATATTGTGTTTGTCACAAGATTATCTTGAACTTGTGTCGTCTGCTCAACATGTCATGTCAGACTGAGTGTAGAGCGACAGGGTTGCCATTTCTGATTTTGAAAACACGCTACAGGAGCTTCCAAAACGCGCTAAATCCTTTCTTTAAAAGCGTTGTATAGGATTAGTAACCTCATTAACAGAACCAATCTTTTGACTTTTAAAGCGGAAATTGATACAATACAGTATGTCAAAAGGTAGAAAAATGCAGTCAGTTTATCATATACTTTATCTGATGGAAAAGCGGTATGTTTGGCGGTAGATTTGTCTAAAAAGAGTCAAATAGTGTGGCCGCGCTAACTAGAAAATAAAACGCGCTAAACTTACGAGAAGCGCGCCAAATCTAGCGTGAAAAGCGCTAAAATGGCAACTATGGTCAGCGAGTCTAGTTCAGATGTTCTAGTGAAACAAACTCGAAGCATCTTGGACTCTAAATATTCGAACCATTGTTTACTGCATAAAATATTACAAAATTTAGTGCATACACGTAAGAGGACAACGATAAACTTTGAAATTATGATTTTATTTAAAATAAACCGTAATTGATATTTTGCCCTCACGGGATACTAATGAGATGCGGCCTCTCTCAAAACCTCATAGATCTCCTTCCACGTCAAAACATTATAGGATTACAGCGTAGGGCTATCTTGCATAGCCTACATTTATTTTGATTCTTAAATACCAACTGACTCAATATGATGATTATAATTTGAATTATTCAAACGAATGCTCTGTTTTGTTTGTTTGCTGAGGATATCAAGCTCATCGTCATCATTATCGTCTCTTACGCCCAAAGACGCAAATGGCCTCTATCAGATTCCGCCAGCCGTCTCTATCTTGAGCTTTTAAATCAACACTTCTCCATTCACCCTTTCCTACTTCACGCTGCATGGTCCTCAGCCATGTAGAACTGGGTCTTCCAAGTCTTCTAGTGCCTTGTGGAACCCAGTAGAGAGTTTGTTGAACTAATCTCTCAAGTTAAACGAAACATTTCTAGTTCGAAGTCTCGAACTATGGAACCAAGTGGAATGTTTCCACTTGGGATCGTGGTCTAAGCCTTTCGCAGCTCATTAGCCCATCTCTCATATCAATTTATCATCAATGTTTAATTTTGGATTACCTTTAGTCAGCCTGTATTTGATCGATATAATGACACGTAGAAACCTTTTTACCTGTTAGTTATAGATCATAGTATTCTGCGTTGAAACTAATCATTAATTATATTTTTTTCAATATATTGTTGCATATCTTAACTTTCACACTATTTCAATTATGGATATAATTGGAAGAATTACTTGGGCAGGCGACCTATGTTTACACTACATCGGTTCTGGAATTTGATCTGAGCTTACGCAGTTCGTTCGAGATTTTACCAGAAACCGATGCTAATGATAGATCCTCGCAGAATAAATAAAAATAAATATTGCAAATCGCAGGGGTACGACGCGACTAAAACGAATGAAATCGATAATACACGCACACACACATGCATATATATATATATATATATATATATATATATATATATATATATATATATATATATATATATATATATATATATATATATATATATATATATATATATATATATATATATATATATATATATATATATATATATATATATATATATATATATATATACATATATATATATATATACATATATATATATATATATATATATATATATA
>NC_090736.1:65113695-65151195 GCF_036898095.1 Palaemon carinicauda | reverse complement strand
CCACGTTTACTTCCGCTGTTGATTCAAGTCTTGTCGACCTCTGGCAGACATCCTTCTTTATTCTTTCTTCTCATATTCAACCACCATCTATCATAATTACTATTAGACATTTATAAGTTAAACCACTGACATTATCTCACTAACCACGCCAACACTTTTTGCTCCATCTTCCTTATTTCCATTTACTATAGTTACCTTATTCTGTCACTTTATCCTCTCACAAACACTGAAACTTCATCACCAGCCTCTGCTATTTTTCTTCTCTTTCCCCAGTGAGCCCAGTGTCATCTGCAAACATCAACCCTTCCACATTCAACTCAGATTCCTTATCACGCAACTCCTTGCAGACAATTAATGTCCGTTCCATTACCTTTCGCATCACCATTATTCCACAATCTGGTCAATGGCGGAATAAAACTGCTAGAAAACCTTAGAAATGATAATGTAACTGTTGAAATCGACTACATACCCAGTATGTAATTGGTATATGATATAACTATAGAAGATCTTAATGCAAAGTATAGTCAGTATTATGAAGAATCTTACAGTGCTTAATTGCACAATGAGATAATTGAATGAATGAAGGTGCCATGGATCAATATCCAAATAAGGGATAATTAATTTAAAGAATCTTAAATGTTTGTCCAACAATTCAAGACAAGAGTTGGTTGTTGAAAATCAGGCTGGGGACAGTAAAATTAAAATTATTCCTTTATATATGTATATATATGTATATATATATATATATATATATATATATATATATATATATATATATATATATATATATATATATATATATATATATATATATATATATATATATTTGTACAGTTTTGGAAGAAAATGACTGGACATGATAATTAGAAGTGAATTTGCGACTAAGAATGGCACCCTGAATTTCAAATGGAGTGCAGGTAGTCAAAGAAACGTTGTCAGGAGAGAGATATCCTAGACCTACTAAAAATCCTGTATTTTTTTATTTTGCCAGAGTTTAACTTATCTCTCATGCACTAATTTGATCTAGATTTCCGTTAAAAGATACAGCAGAATCAGGTCCATATTCAAAAGGTCAAATTGTTCCAAGATAGCAGCATATGTATAAAGAAGGTTCTTTTTCAAGGTCAAACCACATATGCGAACGAAATATAAAAGTAAAGGGTTAAGAACACTAACCAGAGTAATACCAAAGATTACATTCGTGTAGTCACTATAGTGACCATCAGAAGAACTCTTTGGAATCCATGAATCAAAAATTTAAAAGATAATATTAAAGGGGGATTGATAAGTATGGTTAGAATAATACACATCATAGCCTTACACCTCCCTATGAAGGTTTATATACATATTTGCATAATCATATACTTATGCATATTTAAAAAAAAAAATAGACTTACAGTACGTTGTTCTTTTTTCTAATCTTTCATTCGATTTCTATTAAACTATTACAACTATTTTATTAGAAAGAGCACATATATTTTTTATATAAAATATACGTGCATACACCCACAACCAATGCACATATAGGCATATACAGTAGGCCTACATATATAATAAGATTAAACTTAAGTTAGGCTACACGTTTGCATACATAAGGACATGAAGCTGATATAATCCGAGAAACCGCGAATTAGTTGCTGATGACCTATACCTATAGGTTCCCCTAAACCCCCTTTCATTAGCTTACAAAGACGGCGAAGTTGTGAAATAAAAAATAAAATCAATTTAAGTAAACCTCCAGTCCTTCATTCTTGTGATTTCCCGATTAATTTGATCTCATTTCCCACATAAAAGAAATCCAGATTCGTTGGACTGTGATGGCAGCCTTTCCTGGAATTCTCATTTCGATGATCTTACGATCAAAATTCGAATAATTAAATCTCTTACTTCTTGAAGTGCGAGTCACAATCTCCATCTTAATGTTGACCAGTGGTTAAAACTTGCCTTTGTTTTTGCGTCTTCCTACCTTTCGTCTGTACACCCAAGACTAAACAAAAAACTCCCACTAAACATCTGTAAGATTAAAAATGTTAAGTCTTTCGAGGGGAAACTGAAAACTATCGTTTTCCAGGTGCTTTGATAATGTGGATCTAACAATAAACGAGCAATATGCAGTGTGAAATGTTGAAGGCCTTAGCATGTATTCGATAAAATGACTGTGAAAGTCCTGTAGAGAATAGGGTTCCCCTGTAATATAGGACAAGACAAGCAGCCCCTTAAAGTAAAGTAAAAAGTCGGCTGTTCACAGCTGTAAACCTTATCACCCGTAACTAAGCCTACAGTCTAGGTATACACTTAGACGTGCTTGTAACCAAGGTCTTAGTCTATAAACCTTGCTTGTAACCATATCATCCAAGACTTCGCGTCTTTCAGTAATACTATTAGCGTCGCCATCGTTGCAAAACACGTAAATAAACAGATCAACATGTATAGATAACAAGAAAAGAGGAACGTACAGTATATCCCTTGCATTGCCTGACTCACACTTTCTGAGAGAAATGGGCTCACCTGATAAGGGAATCTAATCGATGACGCCCGTAAGCCAAGTCTTATCGTGAATTTCGTCTCTCGGAAGTGGATTTAGACGTTTCAGTGCCATTATGGTTATATAAAAAGGCCACAGACCGAGGGGTGCTGGTATTGGCCAAAATAACTCAGCCATGGAAGGGTTGCGCGCTCAAGCATTTCTTCTCGCCCTAGCTCTTGTACTTGTAAGTTTTTATATAATTTCTTTTCATAACAGAAATTATCGGACGTTTCTAGGAGTTTTGTTATTACCACTCACTCTTATATGATAGATTTTGTTACAGTAATGCTATTATCATCCAGTATCTAGATTTACAGATTCTATTTTTGACAGTAATATCGTCAGGTGGCTTCATCAACTACAAATGTGAATCAAATCCTCATTTAGACTGAGTGAAGGCTGATGCGTAATGAAGTTCAAAATCTTGAATATATTCGCTCGAGTATACTTACAGAACATGAGTGTCAAACTGAAATCCTTTCGAGAGCCAATTATGCACTTGTTATGTATCTAGGGTCATCAACAATTTGGTCTTTATTTATTGACAAGACTGAAGATTGCAACTTATTTTGCTGGTTATCCTGTTTAGCCAAATATACAGTATTTGTGTACATCTCAATTGTGTAGATACATTTTCCAAAGTTATAACAATTATAGAAACTCGAGTTAAAGAAATCACTTGTCATCTCACGGCTCAAAATTCAGTTCAGATTAAGTCTATAGAAAACGTGAATGATTTGGCAGAACATTTTAAACGGTTATTTTTTTTTTTTTCATGTCACTGGAAGAGGGAAGATGTCCTGCTTTTGAAAGCTGAAAGGCTGGTACGTAAGATGTAACTAAATTTCCCCGGGGAAGCAGAAATTTAGAATACGCATAGTTACGTGCAGTGGATTGTTTATAGCAAGGTCTATAGACCTTGGTTTATAGGATGCGGTTACTGAATGATAGTGCAGTTTTCGATAGTTTTCTCAAAAAGTTTCAAGACCCTGAATTATTATTATTATTATTATTATTATTATTATTATTATTATTATTATTATTATTACTAGACCCTTAAACCTTTCCTAACTAAAACTCGTTAGTTCAGCAATTTGTGGGAGATTTTGATTTCCGAGTGTACCTCTCGGGGTAGCCACTCTTATCAGGGTATAACTACTCATCTCCCCTTACCGCTCAGCGTGACAAGAAAGAAATCTATTTATAGCAGGTCACTTGCTCTTTATTATTATTATTATTATTATTATTATTATTATTATTATTATTATTATTATTATTATTATTATTATTGGTATGGTATTGCACGATTACACTCTTAAGAGATAGCAACGCAACTGCACTTTGTTGGATCATGACAACTAGTAGTAGTGCTTTTAATGCATGCCTTGAAAAATATCTTGGTGTTCTAAATTGATGATTTTGTACTTTTCCTGACCCAGACACCTGCAAAAAAAGTAGGCTTGTGGGGGAAAAGAAAGTTCAAATGTGATAAAAGTGTACTATTTGACAATAAAGATTTATTGGGTTTAGTCTAACCTCACTTTTTTTTCTTTTAAGAATGTTGTGCAAGATGGGTGTTAGGTGTTAACAGAGAGGCGAGGTTAATGCAAGTAACGTTTATTCAACAGATAACGAGATTATATACAAGCAGTTCCGAGCAAGAATGTCTCAACAATTCAAACAAACTAGAAACATGCGAAGGCAAGCTTAAACAGGTTGTTATGTTATCAGTGTGGGAGAGACCGAAAATCCATAACTACATTGTATGAGCGGGTATGAAGTATTTCTAGATTTACCATCGACGGGTAATGACCGTAAATCATTATGCTTAATGATGCTAGCAAATTCGTAATGACAATTGTGATGAAAATTACAAGCTGTCTCAACGTTAATAACTGGAAATAAAAAAGGCGTGAAAACGTGGGTTTCAATGCTAGAGATGTGATATTTTCTATAAGAATAGTAACACGGAAAAGGAGTCATATAAGTCTCCGAGAGGCTGAAATAGGATGGGTTAAAGGCGTGTTTTAAATACAGTATTATATTTGATCACAAGCTGTGTGCATCTCTGAGAAGTTTTTCTTTGTATGTAAAGAAAATCTGGTATTCTGTTCCATATTCTGTTACTAACAAAGTTCTTAACACTTTCTGTAATTTCAACTTTCCTTCCATCCGTAATTGCTGTATTTATGTTCCCACTATATTTCTCATGTTAAAAACATTTCCTCCCTTGTAACTTTTATCTAATAAAGTTTTGCAAGTTTCTGATTTTTCAAAGACCAACAAAGCACGAGTTTAGATTGAATCCCAACACAGTGTTAAAATTAGGCAAATAGTTGGAAAAGCAAGATGCTACAAGCCCAGGGGCTCCAACAGGGAAAATAGCTCTGAGGAAAGGAAACAAGGAAAAATAAAATATTCTAAGAAGAGTAACAACATTAAAACAAATATCTCCTATATAAACTATAAAAACTTCAACAAACCAAGAGGATGAGAAATTAGATAGAATATTGTGCCTGAGTGTACCCTCAAGCAAGAGAACTCTAATCCAAGACAGTGGAAGACCATGGTACAGAGGCTATGGCATTAACCAAGACTAGAGAACAATAGTTTGATTTTGGAGTGTCCTTCTCCTAGAAGAGTTACTTACCATAGTTAAAGAGTCTCTTCTCCCCTTATCAAGAGGAAAGTGGCCACTGAACAATTACAGTGCAGTAACAGCCTCGATTATAATCCAATATAGATTTAAACGCTTTAGTAAAGAACCCTAAATGGCTCTTTCATTTAAGAGCAACAGAATATACGTTACATCCCAGTATATTGATTAAAACTGGCTAAGGGTTAGAAAGGACGATACTAAAAACAACGAAACATATACTCCGATATGATACCAAATGACTCGTAAAGGGATCTGATGATTCTGGATTTTAATCTTAAAAGTTATAGTAAAGAATGAGATAGGATTCTTCCTTTTCCTATGCATATTCGTTCTTAGAGTCCTCCATTCCTTTGTTCTGCTGACAATATTACCGACAATATTAATATCAAAAGGAGGAGATTTAGCCTACTACCCTAATGAGTCAAGCTGGCCTGTATAAATTCGCGAAGGAAAATATAACATATGTTAAATCTAATTAACAAAAAATAGTCATATAGTAAATATAAAAGATGAAAAAAATGAGTTAAGCAATAAATTTAAATCTCACCAATAAAACTTATGCTTCCCAAGAACGTTAAAACATTAAAAAACGGGATCCGATAAAATATCAGATAAACTTTTCTGACTAAAACATAAATACCTTTGCCTTCTTACCAGCGAGGGTTATAATACCGCCTAGGAGGGAAAGCTTTTCCATTTGTTTCTCCGTGGATTTCAACGATAAACGTATTGAAAAATACCATGAATCTTATTAGTTCAAAGGGGATTTTATCGAGGCCACTGGTGTGCTGCGAAATTACCAAAGAGAATTAACGCTTACAGACTTTCAGCTAGTGTCTTTGCAATTATAATCTCGCACAGCTTTCACAATAACACACATGTACAGTTGGCTACAGAAATTCCTGGTACACCTCGTTCTGAGGAAGCGCACCAAGCCAAAGCCACACCCTTACTGGCAGGGAGTGCCTGTGTTTAACCCCACCCACCATCTATGCCATCCTTACCTTCTACTATCTGTTTGGTTACTCGTCGTGAAGTAAGGATTCGACAGGGTGCACTTCCTCGGAGCGAGGTGTGTCACGGACTCCAGTGTCCAACTGTACGTATTAGTTACGTATAGCCAATAGGTACATGGAACGACAGAGAGAGAGAGAGAGAGAGAGAGAGAGAGAGAGAGAGAGAGAGAGAGAGAGAGAGAGAGATTCTAAGAAATCCTGTCTCGGAAATGGATGGGGCCGGAGAGGTATAGGCTACCACAGGATTAAAAGAATATATCTGCACGAGTAATTGAAAAAAAAAAAAAAAAGATAGCCAATAACTGCGCAATTACCAAGACAGATATAGAAGAAAATTAACCAATAAGTATCTGTAACGGTTTTGATAGCCTAATGGAAACGCTACAGTCTCGCAATATTTTGGACGAGAGTTCGAGCCCCCGTCAAACCCGATAGTTACAAGTAGTATTCGAAAAATCACTGTTCTTGTGAGCTAGGGATGGGGTGATTGGTTTTGGAAAGCCTTTTTGTCTACCTTCTGAGTCTTCGGCAGCCACTGCCTGACCTTCCCTGGTCATAGCTTAGGTGGAGAGAGTGTTTGGGTGTTGCTGATATGTATATATGGTCGATCCTGTTTACGATAGTGTCCTGTCCCTTGCCTCTGCCATTCATGATCGTCATTTAAACGCTCTACAAATAACTAACTCTTAAACAAGAGTTTGCAAAAGAGATGAAGAAACAGACATACAACTTCACAGATTTGGAAAAGATTAAAATACATTCTAACATTAATTTCTCTTACAAATTCCCTTACCATTAATATGTATTTCAGATTTTCAGGCACACACGTGCTTTAGAATGTATTAACTGATAAGCGTTAATCATGACAATTTAATCTGGACCCCTCTAACGAATCTGGGTCGATTGTAGATATAGAAAAGGATATTTGCTTCTTATGTTATCTGAAGTGGCGACAAATAGGTCAAGGAAATGCCTTAGGAAGTTATCAATTGCAAGAAGTGTTGACTAAGTTTTATTGCTAATAATCTTTCTTTATTACTCTTCTCTAATCCCTTGGATTATTATTCACTGACTTGCACAGATGTCTTGATAATGTATTGAAAAGTGTTTATGTACGTGTTATTACATGGATCTCTCTATTATTTCTTTTTTATAAAAAAAGAAAAAAAATTATTTCTAGACCTTTGCGTTAGGGCCAAAGTCTAGAAATACTTTTTAAACTTTTCAACACACCGAAGTCTGAGGTGTCTTCTTTAAACCTTGCAATAATGCAAGAGATTTGCACATTAAATCCTCCATTATTATTATTATCATCATTATTATTATTATTATTATTATTATTATTATTATTATTATTATTATTATTATTATTGAGCAACCGTTTCTGTATAGTTTCATTGCAGTCAACCTGAAATGGGAAATCATGAAAATGCAAGTATAGAATATGATTACTATTACAGTTAATATTAAAAGGAGCAGCAGCAGCAGCAGCAGCAGCAGCAGCAGTAGTGGTGGTAGTAGTAGTAGTAGTAGTGATGTTTGGTTACATTTTTCAGGAATGGCTTATAGACCTCACGGCCTCACGTAATGAAATAATAGAATTTGATTTCCATTTAGCTCAAATTGCCATTGAGTCCTTTGGTCGGGTCATTCCTTTATACTGGTACAGCTGGGCACAGGAATTCCTGGCACACCCTTACTGCGGTGCAAGTAACCAAACAGATAATATAGGGAGAAGTGGCAGAGGTGATGTGCAGGGCTACACACAGGCCCTCGCCACGCAGTGAGGGTCTGACAGGGTATATTTCCTCAAAGAGAGGTGTGTCAGGAATTCCTGTGTCCAACTGTTCGTTCAGGATGATAAAACGAGGTACGCTAATCCGACAGAGAGCAATAAAACGAAGGAAATATTGTTAACGTTTATGACTGATAAGACTTATCAGGACAAAGAAAAAAAAAAAAAAAATCCGGAATAATAGCGTGTACATTTTTTTATTAAGGCGGATATGCGTTGATTAAAAGGGATTACTACCTTGTTGCTAGAAATAGTTCCTTAGGAAGTTCTTGAGAAATTTGTGACGTAAAGGGGTAATTTCGCCAAGTAATCTTCTCTGAAGACTGAATTGCGATCTGTTGTCAGGTAGCTGTTAGGTACTAAAAGAGAGGCTAGATGAATGCAAGTGACTTTATCTAACAAGATAGCGAACTCATATGTAAGCAGTTGAGGGCAACAGTGGAATAAAAATTCAATCACTGTGAAACGATATATATATATATATATATATATATATATATATATATATATATATATATATATATATATATATATAATATATATATATATATATATATATATATATATATATATATATATATATATATTTGGGCTCAAGCCATGTCGTCCTGATGGAAGTTCCCATAGGGTAGCTTCCTAGGGTATATTACAACTACGGCGATATTCCCAGAGAATTTACCTTAAGGTACCAGAATTCTAACTCCTGGAGCGAGTATCCTTCGTGAAAGGGATATCGCGACATATCAGAGGACCTATTCTAGACACGTCACATGGCAATCTACGACCTGGACAGAGATTTCGTCTCGTAGGATGTGATTGACGAGATACGAATTCGGGAAAGAAAAAGGGGGAGCCGCTCCCAAGGCTTCCCTATCCCCCGATTCGTATGCGTGCCTGGCGCCAATCCTGGCGCCATCTGTATTCCTTTTTGCGTAGCTTAACAACTCGGTGTTTTTTTCCTGTTTTTCTCGCAAATCTTGGATTTATTCGGCTTTTCATGGCTTCTCCGTCTTCGTTGGCCTCTGATAAGTTGAGTATAGTGTCTGTTATGTATAAATGTAGGCTCTTGGTAAAATTTTGAGTGATTAATAGGATTAATCTTTGATACAAGAGCCGTAGCCTACCAGAGGTGTCCTGGGCACTGTCGCTCGCTAGGTATAAATTAGTTAGTCAGAGCGACATTCCTGGTTGTTTTGCTTTAATAAATTTTAGCTATTTAGCTTTACATAGGATTTCCTTTCGTGCTTAGTATTATTTGGCGAAGTATTCGCCATTCTGGCCTACGCTAGGCCATGTAGCCTAGTCGTTTGGTCCTAGTACTTCATGCATGATTTTGGTTTTTCTGAGTGTAATTAAAATTTTATTGAAGCTTTAGGCTATATTTTATACATTTTAGACTGTGTGGAATATTTCCAAGATTGTATACGTGTGAGTTTCGGTGAATTAGGTAATCGATTCTCTTGGTGCCTAGGCTAATTGCTTATGGAGCCTTAGTATACTTTATCATACTCCCCGGTTGCTTTCTTTTCTTCGGAGAAGGTATGCAATCCCTTTCCCTCTGTTTAAGCCTTGGGCTTATCCCTAAGTGGTTTTTTCCGAATTTATTTTCGATAAAACTATACTAGGGTGTTACTGTACCTTCATGTTCCTGTAGTTATGGTTCAAGAGGGACAGAACAACAGAGTTTTTAGTCTGAGTCCGTGTTGTCTGGCTTGGGGCAGAGTCCCCCTCGCTGACCTAACACTTACAAAGGGAGCTTAGCTCCCTTAGGTCACTACCGAAGGTTTCTGTAAGTTATGATTCCTTCTTTTGTGATCGACCAGACTAAGTCCTGTTGCTGTTCTCGGGGGAGGATAAGTTCTTCCCTTGGGAGTAGCAACGCCTTCCTTGCTTTGGTGCTCTGGAAGCTGGCAAGTATTGCTGGCCTTTCCCCTTAGATCTCCCTTAGGCTAAGATAAGTTTCTTGGCTGCGGGTGATCTGTCACTAAAGCAAGGTTGGCTGGACCCTCTTGTCCCTTCCCCCTCTATCTCCGTAATGGCCTAGCCATTACTGTACTGTACCTTGCCGGCCGGCAGAGCTGGCCGGCAGGGGTCTTACTGTACTGTACGTCGTTCTACTTCTGGACCTAGTATAGGTTGGGATGTGGAATTGACTCAGCCCATTGCCGGCCGGCAGAGCTGCTGGCCGGCAAGGGTCTTATGTTTTCGAGTGCTGCCCGGACCTCTCTTGGTCCCTCATCCATGCCTGCCGGCAGAGCCGGACGGCATTGGTCAAGGAAGCCTGAATTAGTTTCTCCCCTTCCTTATATGCACTCTTTCGGTTGCCGGGCTTGGGGGTTGTGTACACTCTTATCCCGGCATCCATTCTATTTTCTTCTAGTGCTGTACCTGTCCCGGCTGCCGGCCTCATAGGCTGGCAGCCGGGCAGGTGTAGTCTTCTGGTTCTTTTGCTGCCGGCTGGCATCGATCTTGTACCTTTGCCGGCCGGCTTATGTCAGTCCTTGTCTGCCGGTCACCAAGAGTGTGGCCGGCAGCTGGGTACTACCTTGTGTAGTTTCTGGCCGGCAGCCATTGCCGGCCAACACTGGCTGTTACCGGCCGGCAGCTGCTGCCGACCGGCACAGGCATTTGAACCAGAGTGCTGCCGCCCTATAGCTGTTAAGTAGTATACTTTAAAGATAGTTGTGGTGTGTGCCGGCCGGCAAAGGCAGGCCGGCACACATCCTCCTATACTGTACTAGTATTCTTCTGTATAGCATATACAGTAAGAAGAAAACTATAGTAAAGGTTTAGGTACAGCACTGTATCTTCTAACACTATTGTGTTTTCTTGCACAGCCCTTTGCTGTTGCCCTCAGATAGGAAGCAGAGTTCTTCCCTGTCTATTATCCAGGATTTTAAAATCATTGCCTAGGTGTGAGCTCCACCTGTTTCCTCTGGAAACCTTGCATTGGTTACTCTAGAAGAGATAAACCATTTTGATTTTATTATCTGGAAGGCTGCAACAATGCGTTGTGAGGGAAACACAAGTGTGTGTCTTTCCTTTATGAATTGTTATGCTATACTATGCATATCCAGTGATACATAGTTCACTTGATACTCATGGAAATTTCTTCTCTTTACAGGAGGACCCTCCGAAGTGCGGAAATGTTTTCTGCAATGTCCGCAGCAAGAACCTCTGCGGACATGAGTGTTGTAGGAGACACGCAGCATGCGCTGTCTCCAAGGATGATCTCCAGTATTGGGACCCTCAGGTATGTACTGTATGCACTAACCTGATTACTGAGGCTTTTGATTCCCCTAGAACGGCGGAATCAAGGGATATAGCAAGGGAAAAGCTTCGTACTTGGGTAAGGGGCTTCAAGAAGAACACCTCTGGCCCTTATCTTCCAAGTGAGAAGATGAGGGCGTATCTTTTTCCCCAGGCATCAGCTGAGGCAGTGATTCCCCAGCCTCAAGAGGAGATCCCTCAAGATCAAGTCCAGGTGGACGTGGAAGTCGCAGTCGCGATGCAAGACATCCAGTTGGATGACAGGATGTCTGACCTGGACGAACGTTTGGAAGAAGACCTCCTGGCAGAAGGTCAGGATCAAGTTCAAACCCCGGATGTCGTAGAGGATGAGGTCGACGAGGTGTCGGCTACTCCGGTTCAGATGCCGGAGCCTATCCCCTCAACATCGGCTGGTCTCCCAGTAGAACTGGGACAGGCCCTCTCTTCGATTGTTGGAATGATCCAACAAATGCAGAAGGAGATTCAGGAGAAGGCGGCTGCAATGGAACTGCGTATGCAGTCCCTGGCAGAATCACATGGGCCCCAGAAAAGGCTCAATGTGAAAGACCTTCCCATATGCTCAGATGCTAACCCATGGAGGTATGCTGAGCACATGCCGATGACGACTGGAAAGATCGTCATCTCGGATAAGCTGGGTTCAGTTCCCCTAGAGGAGGTAGAATTCTGGCCCAGCAAGGCATCATATCCGGACTGCTATGTCCGGCTGAGAAAAGAACCAGCTTCAAGGGAGGAGACAGAGCCGAAGGAGGTCATTATTATGGACCACGCTAAGGCTCAAGCCCTACTTTCATCCTCGATGAAAGAGAGGGGCTTCTCTAATTCGAAGGTAGCTGCATTGAGCAAGAAGCTCCCTTCTTTTGTGTCCTCTCCTGATAGAGCCTTCCCCTTTTTACAGAAAGGGTTTGCGGCTGTCCTAAAGGCAGTCGAGGCCGGCAAGCCTTGCCCCTCCCTGGAGGAGTGTAAACCCTTGTCGCTGGCTCTGCCTATGGACCACAAAGACTGGAAGGATGTCCATCTGACATTCTCAGTGGGAAAGTTGGAGGCTGATATTGCCGGACGGCAATTCGGCGAGGACCTCCCCAAGCTGTCCGAATCTCTTTTACGAAGAGAGTTCGAGACAAAAGAAAGACTGGCAGCCTCAATGTCTCATCAGACTACTCTTGAGACGATGGCAAGTGACCCTAAGGTCCATGAAATGTTCATGGTAGTGGCTAAGTCTCACCTAGCCACAGTGACGAAGGACCTTTATGGCTTCGTCAAAACAAGGAGAGCTTGCAGGGAGTTCGTGTTCACCGGGGCTTCGGTGAGACACGAGCCAAGGAAGTTAATCTCCTCCAACATTTGGGGAAAAGACCTTTTCCCTACCGATGTGGTCAAAGAGGTTGTTGATAAGGCCGCCGTGGAGAATAGAAACCTTCTCCAGAAGTGGGGCCTGGCTATCAAAAGAAAATCTTCCCCGGATGAGGGTCCTCAACCAAAGAGGAAGAATATAAGGACTAGGCTACCGTCTCGGCCAGCCAAGTCTTATAGACAGCAACAGCAACTGCAATTGCCTTTGCCTCCAGTGCCCCAGATGGTGGCACAAACCCCGACTACTTTTCAGTGGGTACCCCAGGCTGTGCCAGGTCAGTCAACCACATTCACCCCAACGTTCGAAGGACAGTCTTCTTCCTTTCGTGCAAAACCTAGAGGAGCAGCCAGAGGCTCGTCTAGGCGCCCCTCAAGGGGAAGGGGATTCAGAGGTGGTCTTTGTCAGGGAGGCAAGACCTCAGGACGGCAGTCCAAGTGAAACGATACCGGTAGGAGGGAGACTGATGAAATTTTGGGATCGCTGGACCTTCGATCCCTGGGCCCAAAGCCTACTCAAGAATGGACTGGGTTGGAGCTGGTACAGCACTCCACCCCCGTGCCTTCGGTTTTTCCAACACTCCACCCCCGTTTTGGAGGAGTACGTTCAAGAACTGTTGGAGAAAAAGGTGATCCGAAAGGTGAAGTCCATCAAATTCCAAGGGAGGCTGTTTTGTGTTCCCAAGAAAGACTCGGAAAAGCTCAGAGTCATTCTGGACTTGTCGCCACTCAACAAGTTCATAGTGAATTGCAAATTCAAGATGCTAACACTGCAACACATAAGGACCTTACTGCCCAAGAGGGCATACTCAGTCTCTATAGACTTGTCAGACGCCTATTGGCACATTCCAATCCGCCGTCGACTCTCCCCCTACCTAGGGTTCAGGCTACAACGGAGACTGTACGCCTTCAGAGCCATGCCATTAGGGCTAAACATAGCCCCAAGGATTTTCACGAAGCTTGCGAGCGCAGCTCTCAAACAATTACGCCTAAAGGGAATTCAGGTAGTAGCCTACCTGGACGACTGGCTGGTGTGGGCAGCATCCGAGACCGAATGCTTGCAAGCTTCCAGTCAGGTGATCCAGTTCCTAGAGTACCTAGGCTTCAAGATCAACAGAAAAAAGTCTCGACTTTCTCCATCCCAAAAGTTCCAGTGGCTGGGAATCCACTGGGACCTTTTGTCACACAGTTTCTCCATCCCGACGAAGAAAAGGAAGGAGATAGCGGGCTCTGTCAAGAGACTTCTAGATTCCGAAAGGATATCAAGACGCGAACAGGAGAGGGTACTAGGCTCTCTCCAGTTTGCTTCAGTGACAGACCCAGTGCTAAGAGCACAGTTAAAGGATGCAACCGGAGTTTGGAGAAGGTATGCATCAAACGCGCGAAGAGACCTGAGAAGACCAGTGCCGCCTCGGCTACGTACTCTTCTCAGACCTTGGTCCCAAGCCAGACATCTAAAGAAGTCGGTTCTTCTTCAGCCACCTCCCCCGTCGATGACGATTCACTCAAGACGCCTCAAAGGAGGGATGGGGAGGTCACTCTCATCGGAAAAAAGTCCAGGGGACTTGGTCCAAGCTATTCAGGACCTTTCATATAAACTTTCTAGAAGCTATGGCAGTGCTCCTTACCTTAAAGAAAGTCTCCCCGCGTCACTCGATCCACATAAGATTGGTGACGGACAGCGAGGTGGTTGTGAGATGCTTGAATCGACAAGGGTCGAGGTCACCACCTCTCAACCAAGTAATGTTAGCCATTTTCCGATTGGCGGAAAAGAAGAAGTGGTACCTGTCGGCAGTTCACCTTCAAGGAGTCCGCAATGTGACAGCGGACGCTCTATCCAGGTTCACACCGATAGAGTCGGAATGGTCCTTAGACGCAGGATCATTTTCCTTCATTCTGAATCAAGTCCCAGAACTGCAAATAGACCTCTTTGCGACGAAAGACAACAAGAAGTTGCCCCTGTACGTGTCCCCGTACGAGGACCCCTTAGCGGAAGCAGTGGACGCAATGTCCCTCGACTGGAACAGATGGTCCAGGATTTATCTGTTCCCTCCTCACAACCTTCTGTTGAGGGTCCTCAACAAACTGAGATCCTTCAAGGGGGTAGCGGCAATAGTGGCCCACAAGTGGACGAACAGTATGTGGTTCCCCTTGGCGTTGGAACTACAGATGAAGTTCGTGCCGCTACCACATCCAGTTCTGACCCAGCGAGTCCAGAAGTCGACTGTCTGCGCTTCATTACAGAAAACCCGGACCCTGCAGCTCATGATTTTCTCGCCCTTGCGGTGAGAAAGCGTTTCGGGATTTCGAAAGCCAGCATAGACTTCCTAGAGGAATATAAGTGCAAATCGACTAGAAGGCAATATGAGTCATCTTGGAGAAAATGGGTGGCCTTTGTAAAGGCAAAGAATCCGCAGGAGATCTCAACAGACTTCTGCTTATCTTTCTTCATCCACCTCCATGGCCAAGGGTTGGCAGCTAACACGATTTCAGTGTGTAAATCTGCTTTGATGAGACCCATTTTATTTGCCTTCCAGATCGACCTAGGTAACGAGATCTTTAATAAAGTTCCGAAAGCCTGCGCTAGGCTCAGACCTTCAGCACCTCCAAAGCCCATCTCATGGTCTTTAGACAAAGTTCTTCATTTCGCCTCCCTGTTGAGCAATGAAGAATGTGCGTTAAAGGATTTGACGCAAAAAGTTATTTTCCTATTTGCACTCCCGTCCGGGGCCAGGGTTAGTGAGATCGTAGCCCTCTCGAGAGAGGCAGGTCGTGTTCAGTTCCTGGATGGGGGGGAGCTGAACCTGTTTCCGGATCCTACGTTTCTCGCCAAGAATGAGTTACCCACCAACAGGTGGGGTCCCTGGAGAATCTGCCCTCTGAAAGAAGATGCATCTCTATGTCCAGTAGAATGCCTAAAGGTCTATCTTCGTAGAACTTCAGACTTCAAGGGTGGTCAACTATTCAGGGGAGAAACATCAGGCTCAAATTTATCTCTGAATCAACTCAGAGCGAAAATAACATATTTTATTCGCAGAGCAGATCCTGACAGTACACCCGCAGGTCACGATCCGAGGAAAGTTGCCTCATCCCTAAATTTCTTTAATTGTATGGATTTTGAACATCTCCGTTCATACACGGGCTGGAAGTCTTCCAGGGTGTTCTTTCGCCACTATGCGAAGCAAGTAGAGGAACTTAAGAGATCTGTGGTAGCAGTGGGTCGTGTAGTTAACCCTACTGTTTAACTCTGCGAGGAACAGTGGTCTTAATTGGGACGATTAAGTCCAGGGTGAGTGTGTAGGTACATACTGTACTACAAACTAAATGAGGGCACCAAGTGCCCATATAGACTGTTCCTTCTTTCAAAGGTGAACCTAGCATAAGTTCAGACATGTGTGCCGAGCGTTTCTAACGCTAATGTGATTGATTTGTAATACAGACTTTTATGACTTGGTACCTTGGTATCTTATTAAAGTCATGTTTAATGGTTTTTCTTTCAGATAAACAAGTTCTGTTTACGATCATACTTATGCTTAAAGTTTTGGGTTATCCTCTTTTATATATATATATATATATATATATATATATATATATATATATATATATATATATATATATATATATATATATATATATTTGTTGTTAACCTGTCTGTTTATTATCTGTCAATAAACTTGTTCTTGAGAACCTTGCGTCTCTTTCACCTGTGTCAATTTATTGGTATAATTGAGCATTTTAATTCTATGTATCTTATCTGGGATAATTCTGTTATGCAAGCTATGTTGCATTGGTTTATGTAGTCCCCTAATGGGAGGACTCCGTCCCATAAAGGGACGAGGGCGGTTTTATTAGTTTCTTCCTATGCGGATATAAACCTTTGTCCAATACAAGTATTGTGCGGATTACTGGTCAATATATATTGACGCAGTGGTTCTATACAAACTATGCTTTACTTAATATAGGGCGAGACCACTATATTAGCTTGCCTGGTATTCATACATAGATATATGTCCTCTTCGAGACTTTCCAGAGTCTAGTAGGACTCTTCCCTGTAGGGGGCAGGAAGCTCTAACATAGTTTATAGTTAGTTGAAAAGATGTATAACGGTAACATCTTAGGTCTCTAGGTCTAGTCGACCGGGAAAAAATTACCTCCGGGGAGTACGGCACGTTCTGAGAATCCACAGATACAGTAATGCTCTGGTACACTTCCATCAGGACGACATGGCTTGAGCCCAAAAAACGGATTTTGAGCGAAGCGAAAAATCTATTTTTGGGTGAGATGGCCATGTCGTCCTGATGGACCCGCCCTTGCCTTTCTAAGAAAGGGCTGTAGGACCCCTCCCTACATACAGTATCTGTAGCACCTCGTGTACGCTACAAGGAATACAGATGGCGCCAGGATTGGCGCCAGGCACGCATACGAATCGGGGGATAGGGAAGCCTTGGGAGCGGCTCCCCCTTTTTCTTTCCCGAATTCGTATCTCGTCAATCACCTCCTACGAGACGAAATCTCTGTCCAGGTCGTAGATTGCCATGTGACGTGTCTAGAATATGTCCTTGATATGTCGCGATATCCCTTTCACGAAGGATACTCGCTCCAGGAGTTAGAATTCTGGTACCTTAAGGTAAATTCTCTGGGAAAAAAAAAAAAAAAAAAAAAAGAGAGAGAGAAATCGCAGCTCATTTCTTTGACACGCCAAAAAATCGAGCGTGGTCGCAGCAATTTTGTTGCGTTCACAGTCGCGGTGGTCGCGTGCGATTTTTCAGATCTTACTCGGTGAAATGATCATTTAACATTTCGGTCGATTTTCGGGCCGAAAATGTTTTCGAAAATTTCGGTCGAAAATTTTTTCGAAAATATCGGCCGATTTTCGGGGCGAAAATTTTTTCGAAAGATCTTGAAGGCTACCTTCAAGATCTTTCGTAAATGAAACTTCGTTGATTTGCAGCTTTGCACTTTGTGTAGAATACCTATTTCCCAAAAAAATTTCAATCCTCGAGAGATAGACAACAGCTTAGAAATAACAAATTTCCTTGGATATTGTGATTAACATTTACTTAAATGCAGTATTTTGCATTTGAATTATCACATTATAAATGAAATCGTGGGCTATTACTGTAATCGAGAATACCAGATACTGAGGACATGTTTTGACAAGGAAAGACAATAATCACCGATTCATCTCGATTCACTTTTACGCTTGTTCATTTTCATCGTTTACAATTTGCCCTTTTTTTTTTTTTTTTTTTTTTATTAATCTCATATGTCCTGACTCTATAAACATTGAACATCCGTGAAGTATTTGAAATAGATCAACTTGTCACTGGATTTTTGAGTTGCAAAATTTCTAATAAGCCTACGTTTTTTATATGATTTGTAATTCATATCAAATCATATAAAAAAAACCCGATGCCAAACGAGTTTCAAATAACATAAAAAATCGAAACATTTTAATTAAACAGTTGAAACACTGCTCGAAAATAAGAGAACACCGAAGCAGCAAAAATCAAGGAAAAAGAATGAAGTTATGTGAACTTTGCCCTGACGTATGGTTGCGGTGGCAGCCCGGAAGAATGTGAACCGATTTTAATACGTTTAGTATAACTTAATTATTCTGAGTTATACGGTCGAAAATTCATTAAAATAATGAACTGGGACTCACCTGGGTCCTAGAACGAGTCCTAAAGGTAGCTACACCTAATTCTAAAAATCGTTGTTTTCTTTGTTTTGTTTCCATTCCTCACCAGGCTATTTTTTCTGTTGGAGCCCGTAGGCTTCTAGCATCCTGATAATAATAATAATAATAATAATAATAATAATAATAATAATAATAATAATAATAATAATAATAATAATAATAACTGCTAGAATATGTTACGATATTCTTGTAATAAAATTTACGCACAACAACAACACTTTTAAGAAGATACTTATACTCAATTTTTTTTAATGAGGCGCATTTGCACTGACTCGCATCGGTGCCCTTTTAGTTCGGAAAAGTTTCATGCTATCTGACTGGCTAGAATTATTTTGTCCAACCAATCAGCGATCAGTAAACTTTTCCGAGCTAAAAGGGCACCCCTTCTAGTCGGTGCAAATCTGCCTCCCTGAAAAGAATTGACTATAGGCTAGTAATAGAAGGTAAAAAAAAAAATATATATAATTGTCATTAAAAGTGAAGCAAAGAAGTACATTTCAAATTATTATATGAATATACAATAAACTGAATACTCCTTCCTAGTTATCTTAGTTCCATTTGACTCCTTGATAAACAAAACCAAAAGAATCAAATTTAAAAAGTCCAACTTTCATTTAGGAATATCTAAAGCCCTGTGAATTAAGATGAAAAAGTAAAAAATTTCATTTAGAAACTTATCAAAATCCCTGTGAATTAGATCCAAAAAGTCCTACTTTTATGTAGGAACTTATCTAAATCCCTGTGAATCAAATTTGAAAATTTATAATTTCATTTAGGAGCAGATCCAAATGGCCATGTTTCAAGATGGTGAAAGTTGTTAACACCATAGAATATGCTTAGGAAGATTAATGACAATAGAAGTTATCTAATTATCAATTATGTCCATTCAAAGTTATCAGAGGCCTTAACAGTTAACGCATTCACAGGCCTTATTAGTCATTATTGTCGACCATTGATATAGATGATAATACTTTACTCTTGGTAAGGGTAGAGGAGACTCTTTAGTTATGGTAAGCAGCTCTTCTAGGAGGACACTCCAAAATCAAACCATTGTTCTCTAATTTTAGGTAGTGTCATTGCCTCTGTACTATGTACTTTCACTGTCTTAGATTAGAGTTCTCTTGCTTCAGGGTACACTCAGGCACATTATTCTACCTTATTTCTCTTCCTCTTGTTTTTTTAAAGTTTTATAGTTTATATATGAAAGATTTGTTCTAATGTTGTTACTGTTCTTAAAACATTTCAATTGTTCATTACTTTTCTTGTAGATTATTTCTTTATTTCCTTTCCTCACCGGGCTATTTTCCCTGTTGGACCCCTTGGGTTTATAGCATTCTGTTTTCCAGCTTAGGCTGTAGCTTAGTAAGTAAGTAAGTAAGTAAGTAAGTAAGTAATAATAATAATAATAATAATAATAATAATAATAATAATAATAATAATAATAATAATAATCTAAATTAATAAACTTCTAGTACAATAAACAATCCAGTTATTGTTCATTTAAAATGATATGTGAAATAAATTTCATCTCTGCAATGCCATTGCTTCAAATTACTACAGAGTTAAGAAAATGATCAGAAATGAAAATATTTAGTTGTTTGGTTCAATGCACAAAACAAACCACTAATATGTCAAACTGAAATTATATATGTTAGAACAACACCTCTGATAGTTTCTCTAATGCATGTTATCAAGGCAATAATAATAATAATAATAATAATAATAATAATAATAATAATAATAATAATAATAATAATAATTATTATTATTATTATTATTATTATTAGCCAAGCTACAACCCTAGTTGGAAAAACAAGATACTATAAGCCCAACGGCTCCATCAGAGAAAAATAGCCCAGTGAGGAAAGGGAATAAGTAAATAAATAACGGTATAAGAGGTAATGAACAATTAAAACAAAATATTTGAAAAACAAAATAACCCGTATACATAACTGAAAAATATGATCATCAATTAAATGAAGCATCGGTGAATAACCGCATAAAACGCCTTTCGTAAGACACCGCATTATTTCAAAATGTGATAGCGGTTTAGTTACTCCCTTTCACGTCTATCGTTCGTTCGCTTAAGAACGCCTTGCCTATAGCAAGACACGGGCTCTTGCATTAGGGCAGCTTGTAAATTCACGTCTGTTGAATAATTGATATTTCATTTCTGCTATCCCTGCTATAGTCCTTGGGCATGTAGCTGTGTTCTTTTCCAAGTAGGGTCGTAGCTCTACGACAGTGTTAAAAAAAAGGCTATGATGAATGGTAAAAATCCTGGAATAAATGTTTCCAGGCATTTAACGTTTTAAAAACGGATATATGTCCACGTAACTTTCAATGCTACCACTATCACCATAATCCTTTTTTTCCAGGGTACCACTACCAAAGTCCTGGCGCTGAGACTACCACCTGATGTCAAAACTGGTGTGCCGAATGGGACTGATGGGATGGAAGTCATCGGGGACATGATTATTCCCGATGAGCTTCACAAATATTTAAAAACCTTAAATATTCAGAGAAAAGTTATTGCTGCACCTAACTACCGCTGGCCTGAAGAAGCTGGGACACCCACAGTTCCTTTTGCATTGAGCAGCAGTGGTTTGTAGATTACTAAACTAGTATTTTCGTTCATATAAAAGCATCTCATTAACCTCAAATTATCGTTTCAATTATTTCGTTGATATGGCCGGTTTAGGAAAAAAGAATTGCAGGAGGTACAGAAGGGGTAGGCCTATGTGGTTTTGGTGTAAAGTTGCTCAAACTGGTAAAAGTGATTGTGAGTAATCGAGAGTGAATATCAGTCAAAGGAATGCAATAAGGTAAATTAGGTCTATGGATTTCGGTGAAGGAAAATCAAGAGAGACGATGGAAGAATCGAAGCGATGAACTCCGTACTTTAGAGAAAAGCCACACATGATACTGGATTGAAGAAGAGGCGATCAATTGAACAGAGGGAACAGTGAAGGCAATAGGATCTTAGCAAATGTTCGGAAAGAAAGAAGTGTGTTTATAAAGACAAAAACTGATATGCATCACTGGATCACTAAACATCTCTCCTTTTTGGAATTGAAACATGGATGTAAAATGTGACAGAGAACAATGCGGTTAGGGACTTTGAGGTATATTACGTGTCAAAGATCTGAAAGTTTGAGAAATACTAAAATATCATCATCATCTCCTCCTACGTCTATTGACGCAAAGGGACTCGGTTAGATTTCGCCAGTCGTCTCTATCTTGAGCTTTTAATTCAGTACTTCTACATTCATCATCTACTCCATGGTTCATAGTCCTCAGCCATGAAGGCCTGGATCTTCCAACTCTTTAAGTGCCTTGTGGGGCTCAGCTGAACGTTTGGTGAACTAATCTTTATTGGGGAGTGCGAATAGCATGCCCAAACTATCTCCATCTGCCCCTCACCATGATCTCATCCACATATGGCGCTTGAGTAATCTCTCTTATAGTTTCATTTGTAATCCTGTCCTGCCATTTAACTCCCAATATTCTTCTGAGGTCTTTGTTCTCAAATCTACTAAATCTATTGGATATTGTTACACTGTCATACCACGACTCATGTCCATACAGTAAGACCGATCTCAATAAATTGAAATATATCCTGATATTTATATGCAATTTTAGGCAATTTGATATCCAAATTTTACTTAACCTTGCCATTATCTGATTTGCTTTTTCAATCTTTCATTAAACCCAAATTCTAAAGATCCTTTATTAGCTATTATAGTTCCTAAATGTTTGACTGACTACACCTCATTAATCCTTTCTCCTTCTAATGATATTTCATCTTCCATTGCACCTTCCATTATATTTATCTTGAGTCCCACCTCATGTGATATTTCATGCATCTGGTAAGCAAGCTTTGCAAGTGTTGTGGTGTTCTGCTAATAAGGACAGCATAATCAGCATACTCTAGGTCAGTTAATTTCCTGTTACCAATCCAGTGCAATCCCTCTCCACCATCTCCGACTGTTCTATCCATTACAAAATCCACGAGGAGGATTAACAACATAGGTGACAACACATTCCCCTGGAGTACTCCACTGTTCACTGAAAATTCATTTGATAGGATTCCAGTAACATTAACTTTGCACTTGTTATGCTCATGGACAGACTTAGTCAAATTTACATATTTAAGAAGGACTTCATAATAATGCAGGACTCTCCAGAAAATTGGCTGGTGCACACTATCAAAAGTTTTTTCATACTCCACAAATGTCATCAGGAGTGGATTTCTATATTCTACAAATTGCTGTACCACATGTCTTAAAATTAAAATTTGGTCAGTATAACTTTTACTTTTTCGAAATTCTTCTTGTTCTTCTGTCAGCTTTTCATCAATCTTTCTCTCTGGTCTCTAGAATAAGCGTACTATACATCATCATGACCACTGACGTAAGTGTGATGCCTCTGTAATGAATGCAATTAGTCAGATCTCCTTTTTTATTTTGCCATTTTCACCAACAGTCCTAGCTTCTATTCATCAGGTTTTGCCTCTTTACGCCATATTCTACAAAATAATCTTATAAGGATTCTGGGAGTCACTTCATTTTCGGCCAATATCATCTCAACTCTGTCAGCAATTATTCCATGGTATCCAGGGGCTTTCCATCTCTTGGTTTTGCAATGATAGCTTCGACTTTAAACACCCTGAATTCATTCTTGGGCACACCAAAGTCTTTCTCAGCTTTAAGTATATCAATCAAATTATTTCTTTCATATCTCCTATTCATGACCTTACTAAAGTGTTTGCTCCAACACTGCCTTTCTTCATCTTCTGTTGTTATAACAGATCTATCTCTCTTTTTAATGGGTATATGCTTCTTTTCTTGCCCCAGTAGAGATTTTATCAATAATTCTGTGAGAAAACCCTGCACCATAACCCCTCCCTGAATTCATAGCCTTGTCTGCCTCATCTGCTTTCCTGTCTAAATATTCTTTCCTGTCATTCCTGGCTTTTATTTTGACCTCAGTGTCAATACTGGAATACTTAGTATGCTGTACCTCAAAATTTCTATTACTTCTTCGAAAAATTTTAACAATCTATTTCTGTCTGTGTCTCCTTTTTATAGTATCCTAAGTATCATTTGATATCCAAGGTTTTCTCCTTATCACTGTATGTCCCAAAACTTCACTACCAACTACCTGATTTGTGTTCTTAATATCACACTGTTCTTCATTGATTGTCTGCTTTTCGTCTCTTAAAGTCTCTAAGACTGCAAGTCGATTCCTACATTCAATTACAAAGTTTTTTCTGTGCTTCTCTTGTAGAAGCTTAGTTGTATCAAACCTAGGTATTCTATTCACATCTCTGTTGGGTGCTCTCAGTTTTAATTTCAGTGGGGCAATGAGGAGCTGGTGATCACTACCAATATCTGTACCTCTGTAGCTTCTTACATTTCTCAAAGTTCTCCTTCTCTCTGTATTAATGGCTATGTGATCTATTTGACTTTTGTAATTGCCACATGGTGAAGTCCATGTATATTAGTAGATGTCCTTGTGCTGGAAAAGAGTACCTCCAATAACAAGATTTTTTGTTGATCAAAAACTTATAAAGTGTGCCCCATTTTCATTTACAACTTCACTAAGGCCATCAACACCCATCACATTCTCTATACCTTGATTTCCAACTTTAGTATTAAAGTCGCCAATAACAATTTTCATATCTATCTCTGGGATCCCATCTATAAACCTCTGCAATTCTTCATGATATTTATTTTTCCTTTCTTCGGGGGAATCATTTGATGGTGCATAGCAAACTATGATACTCATATTGCATTGCTTTGATTAAACTTTACAAGTAACAATCTACTATTCACAGCTCTCCATCCTATTAATGCCTTATCTGCTCTTGGTTTCATCGTCATTCCTACCCCATCTCTTCCAACTCCATGTGTTCTTCCTGAGTAGATATATATATATATATATATATATATATATATATATATATATATATATATATATATATATATATATATATATATATATATATATATACCTTGATTTAAGATTTCTTTACCAATCCCCTAACAATTTGTTTCACTTAGAGCCAAGATATCCAAACTATATTTCATAAATTCATTTTCCACTTACTGTAACTTCCCAAACTGATTCATTGGTCTAACATTCCAATTACGTCTGGGACTGGGGGCCATTTTGTCATTTTTGTTTTCCATAGACTGACTTACCGCATTGAGGATTCATTGGCTAAATTCACCAAAGGATAGCCAGTTTCTTGTGATGTGCAGTGACTGTTTAACGAAGGCAAGTGACCCCTGTCAGTCCATACTAATTCTAGTAAGATCATCCACCAGGCATTAGGAGTAAAAGCCAAAAAGACATCATATCTATCGCCTTAAACCCAATCCGTCACCTTGCTGCCAATGACTTCACCGAGATTTAGGGGGAAATTTTCACCACACCCAAAGTTCACGTTACTTCATCAATTTGCTCTTCCGCTTATATAACCGTTGGCAAACATGAATTGCGGACATATACCGCTACCTAGATACCAAAAAAATCATATGAATTGGAAAGATGGACTACAGTATTCTAAGGTGGTTTAGTCATGCCTAGAGAATATGTGTGAATTAGACGCATTGAGAATAAGGACAATCGGTTAAGATTTTTTTGGCAAGTTGAGATGTCGGAAGATCTCATCTCGGTGGTTATGTTGAAAGGGCTCGGTGGTTGCTGAGAGGGATAGACTTGCTGCTAATGAGACCTTTTTAAGGAAAGTTGTCCCGACTGGTGATTCATGCTTCATGAGGCCGTTAAAGATCTAATCAGATATGACTTTTGTTTGTTGCATGTTTTTGTCGTCACCCTTAATGAAAATGAATTTAAATATTCATATATATATATATATATATATATATATATATATATATATATATATATATATGTGTGTGTGTGTGTGTATGTGTGTATGCATGTATAGTCAGTATATTCACATAATATATGCATTCATACGTGTATATGAACAAACATAGAGTGTTTATATAACACATACACACACATGCATATACACACACACACACACACACACACACATATATATATATATATATATATGTATATATATATATAGTATATATATGTATATATATATATATATATATATGTGTGTGTGTGTGTGTGTGTGTGTGTGTATGTATATATCTAAATGTACAATTTTCCCTTGCAGTTTTCGGTTACCAAGACGTCATTAAGGAAGCAATGGAGCACTGGGAGCAACACACATGCATAAGATTCCGGGAAAAAGGAGGTAAACATATCAATAATTTTCATAACTTTCCATATTACTTTTGGTACCTTCTAAGGGATCATCGATTTTACAGAAATTAGTTGCATTTACACATATCATGATTATAATTTTCATCACTACTATTATTACCATTGTTTATCATTATTGTTATTACTATGACTATTATCATTATGTTTATTATCATTATCACCATTATTATTATCTTTATCATTACTACTATCGTTATAACTTGAAGGAAACGCCATGGAAGTGGCATTGAGAATAGGAATGAACTCTTATCTCTTTTTATAGCTAAATGGTCTAAGTTGATGTCACCTTTATTTCAACTTGAAGGCTAAGGCTCAAATCCTTGCCAGGACGGAAGTACTTATCATAAAATAATTTTCTTCTTGGGTGTGTGATATAGAGGCAGGGGAAATTTAATATCAGAGGGTATATGTGGCTTTACACATAAAAAAACAAACACACACCCATATATATATATATATATATATATTATATTACATATATATATATATATATATATATATATATATATATATATATATATATATATATATCCGTCCACGCCCAATGGCATTGCAGAAGGGGAGAAGGGGAGGGGTGGGAAGGCTTGAATTTGCGTGTTCATATCTTTCTAAATATTCAGCCGTCATTTTTGACGGGTCGCGTACAATAGTATATATATATATATATATATATATATATATATATATATATATATATATATATATATATGTGTGTGTGTGTATATATATATATATATATATATATATATATAATATATATGTGTGTGTGTATATATATATATATATATACACACACACACACACACACACACACACATATATATATATATATATATATATATATATATATATATATATATATAATATGTGTGTGTACTTCCTTTCTTTTCAGATATTGACAAAAGCTATATCGATTTCGTCAAAGAATCTGGTTGCTGGTCATTCGTAGGGAAAATATCTAGCATTAATTCCCAAAAGATCTCTATTGGCAGTGGATGTCAGCATGTAAGTATCTCCTATCAAAGTAGCATTGTCTGAGTTTAGGTTTAACTTTCTGTAATTTTTGAAATATTAAGATATGATTAATTCAGTTAATGAAATTCCTTTTCCTTACCACATAATGTAGGCCTATGTCAGGCCGCTACTGTCTCTTATTAAAAGTTATTATTAAGTTTTCTATCGGGCAGTTTTATTATATCTAGCCTACAGTACTTTTTGAAACTTTCTTAGTTTGGTGTTTCATTTTATGTACTATTGGACTTTTGCTTTTTAGTTGTTTGTTATTATACTATTTGAAATCTTCATGATATAGTTTTGGAACGTGGTTATTTAGCTTTTTCAGTTTACGATAACCTACTATTTGATATATAATTCTTGTATTCAGTACTGTTATTCTTATTTTTGTTTCTTCTATTTTTCAGTTTGGCATCGTTGTGCATGAGATCGGTCATGCGATTGGCCTCATCCACGAGCAGATGAGGCCTGATCGGGACTCGTTTCTCCATATCAACCTAGACAATGTTGCACCTCAGAACTATCAACAGTTTACGAAATACAGTCCGAATAATTACTTCACATATGAAGTAGAGTACGATTACACATCTGTTATGCAGTACGGAGGAATGGTATGTACAGTATTTAAAACTAACACGTGATTCTTCGCACTTACATGAACACCAAGGAAGGCTAATCTGAGCCCGATTACGACCAGAAGATTTGGGTCTTTAGATAAGAATATGAGGAGCATTGGAATTTTGACTAAAACTTTGGCACGACCTTTTCATAGTTCGCTAATTTTAGGACGTTTTTCAGCGTGCCTCACCCTTACCTTGGGGGTTGTGGTAACATTAGTAACGCCCTTGCCTGGGGATCTGCTAGACAGGAAATCGAGTTCCGCTCAAACTCGATAGTTTCTTGTAGTGTCGGCAAACTCACCATCCATGTGGGCTAAAGCTGGGGGTTTTGGGGGAGCCTAAAGGTTTACCTGCTGAGTTATCAGTAACCATTGCTGCCTGTTGCTAGCTTGGGTGGAGGGGGTTACCTTGGACGCTGATCATAATGATATACGGTCAGTCTCTAGGGCATTGTCCTGCCTCTAGGGCATTGACACTTTCTCTTGCCTCTGTCATTCGTGCGTGACCTTTAAACCTCTAAAACCTAGCCTATGCCCATTACTCTAGCACATTCACGGGTATCATGTGCTAACCGACCAGGCCTAGGGACCCGTGGATTTAGTTTGGGTCTTCGCCCTTCAGATCTTTCGCTATTATCCGATGTCACTGAATCATGAAAAAGTCGCCGAAATCAAATCCAGCTTTTGTTATCTTTATCCCTTCTTTCGTTTACAACAGGTAATAACTTATCAGTTAGACCATATCTAGTGGCGATAAGATAGTGATAAGGTAGTAATAACGTCATAATTGTCTATACATAAATCCTTAAAATGAAACACTGACAAAAAGTATGTACGTCTGATAGCTTGAAGATCATGATTCGTATGACTAGTGATAGTCAATGTTGTTAGATTTACCCCCAACACATGACTGGAACACGGGCTCTTGCGTTGGCAACCCGTAAATGACTAGTGAGTTGCGTTTTGCCTGAAAGATATGATGCGTTTGATGTTTACTGAAACAGGAACAGATGAGGACCATTAATTTTCTTCGATTCAAGTTATACATTTTAGCCATAGTTAGAAAATAGAGAGCTAAGAAGTAAATTGACTTTTCCAGACATGCAACCCTATAGAACATACTCTCAAAGATTTCATTAATTTCGTTCACCTTTTGTATTATTTTAATTACGATTTAATAATGATTCTATTTAATCTTACGGGTGATATGTTTTCATATGTCACAAGAGGACTAATGAAATACGAGTAATTGATATATTATCTTGTGGTGGGGGGAAGATACTTATGCAAATACAATTGTATTTATAAAGAGAAACAGTGCAAACTAACTATTTGGGCTCAAGCCATGTCATCCTGATGGAAGGTTCCTTTAGAGAGCTTTCTAAGGGATATTTGGCAACAGTGATATTCCCAGAGAATTGACCTTAGGTCTTCAGAATTCTAACTCCTGGCGTAAATATCCTTAAAATTTTTCTTAAGGATATCGCAAAATATCAGGGGACGTATATCTTGATACGACACATGGCAATCTTCACCCCGAATAGCGTTTTCGCTTAGAGGGGGAAAAGTGGCAAAACTAAAGGGGAGCCGTTATCAAGGTTACCCTTCCTCCCATACTATTACATGGCCCCAAGATGGCTTTCATTCCTTATTTGGTAGCGATCTCTCACGGTGGTATTCCCTGTTGTCGAATGTTCTTGATCGTTCTTGAGAGGATTTATTATGCATTCTCCACCATCTTCTGCCTCTGGAAAATTGAGTATTAAATCTTTACAGTGTGTAATTTTTAGGCCCTGCTTCACAGTGAAATTAGTATAATTTAATGCGTTTTATGGAGCGTGGACAGTCACCAGAAGCGCCATGTTGGGCGCTGTCGTTCGTCATGCATGCTTTATTTAGTCAGCAGAACGACATTCCCGGTTTTTAGCTTTAATGAATTATAGCTATTTAGGCACAATTATACAAGTGAAGATATGATTATACATACAAATTTCCTTTTCCTCTTATGTCGATCGTATACGTTAGAGTCTCGGCGATAGGTAACCGAGATCTCGCCCCGCGCTAGGCTACCTAGCCTAGGCGCTTTAGTGTACTGTCATACATTATCCCTGTTTACCCTTGTGTATCGTTTTATCAATTCAACAGGAGATAGTATATCTCCTAGAATTAATTATATAACTTGATACTCGTCTCCTATGGAGATTAAGTGTAATCCCTCCTTCCCTCTGAGTGTCAACATAGGCGACGACCCTATTTTGGTCTCGCCATAGAGTAGTACACTCCAGCTTGACAAGACTAGTGTTTCCTGTCTCCCATCCTTGCCGGCGAGTATCCCGGCTTGGGCTTTCGACAGAACCTCAGAGTATTCAGTCTTTATGCCGGCGGCTGAGCTGCAAGGTAAGTAGTCATCCCCTGCCGGCTTATAGTTGCCGGCGTAGGAGGTTTAGCCTCCCTTAGCCGCACCTGAAGTGGTAGTATATTGCCACTACCTTCTCCCCTGTGGTCTAGAAGACAAGTCTTGTTTCGGCAGACCCTAGGCTGAAGAATAAATATTCTTCTGCCGCCTAGGATGGCTGCGATATTGAAATGAAGTTTCACTCCTGTTTGGAAATGGAGGCAATCCTGCCGCCTTCTCCTAACACTTTCGGCAGACCCTAGGTTAAAGAATAAATATTCTTCTGCCACCTAGGAAGGCGCTGATATTGGAACGAAGTTTCACCCTTGTTTGGAAATGGCGGCAATCCTGCCGCCCTCTCCTAACACTACATACAAGACCCTTTCCCTGCCCCTCTCTGTCCTTTAGCGATAGCCTAGCTATCAAAATTCTGTGGTCATCATCCTACATTCTCACCGCTTGCCGGGTAGATAGTAGTGCCGGCCGGGTTCCTATTTAGGCGGCCTGATAGCCGCTCCGACTTTCCCCTACAGACGCAAGGCTCCGGGAAAGGTTGTGCCAGCTATGACGGCTGCCGGTGGGAGGCCCCTTTTGTCTTTGAGTGTTCTTCAGTCCTCCCTTGGACTGCCTTCCACATTCCTGAATCCGGCAGCGCCGGCAACAGATTTTGTGACTGGGTGGAAACTTGAATAATTCATTCTTCCCTTCCATTTGAACCCTCATTCGGGAAGAAGGCAGTAAGGTTATATACCTACACCCTTATTTACTGTACATACATTAATAAGGCAGCCCTTCATTCCATGCTTTCTCTCTTTCTGTCGGCTAGTGCCGCCAGGTACTAACCCAGGAGGCGGCATGCCAGCTGGACCGGTGCCTCCAGGTATGCTACCGGTTGGACCGGTGCTGCCAGGAACTAACCCAGCTGGCGGCATGTCGGCTGGACCGGTGCCACCAGGTACTAACCCAGCCGGCAACATGCCGGTTAGACTGGTGCCGCCAGGTACTAGGCTAGCCGGCAACATGCCGGCTGAACTACAGTATATGATTATACAATAGCCAGTATATTTGCAGTATAGTATATACTGCAAACAGAAAACAATAGTATAGATTATACAGTAGTTTATTTTTCCAACATACCCTGTGTATCCTTTCACAGTCTATTGTTGAGACCAATTCTATATTGAAAGGAAGTATTCCTTCAATACACTGATAGTAATTAGTTTTATAACTTACCCCACAATATTAAAACTTTTAGAGAAGGGTTAGTGTTAGTACACACTAATTCTATCTGCAGAGGTTAGAACCCTTTTCTTTTTAATTCCCATAAGGAAATTCTAACATTAATATTGGGGGAGGTCACAGCAATTGGCTGGATAGGAGACACAAGTATGCGTCTTTCCTATTTCCTTTCTAGCTTACTATCCTTAGCTATAATGGTTCAAATATTAATATTTTGCATAACCTGTTTATCAAAAGTGATAAACAACCGCATTCTCATTTATTTCTCCTTTCTTTACAGGAGGAACCCAAAGTGAAGTGTGAGGTGATCTTCTGTAACCACAGGAGTAGGAACTTTTGTGGTCACAAGATGTGCAGGTCTCATGCCGCCTGCACCATTACCACTGAAACCTTGTGGTACTGGGACCCCCAGAACTGCAAAGTCTGCTTGGCCATGGTGGCCGAAGGTTTCGACGACCCCAAGTCAATGAAATCGAGGGATGCAGCACGAGAAAAGCTGCGCAAGTGGGTATGAGGGTTCCAAAAGAACTCTCCGGGACCGTAACTACCTAATGACAGGATGCGTAACTTGCTGTTCCCTAAAGCAGGTAGTGAAGCTATCGTGCCCCCAACACGACCTGGACCTCCCTGCGTACAGATTGCCATTGAGACGGATGGCAGTGAGGCGTTGCAAGGCATGGACATCCACCAGGAGAATAGGATGTCTGAAGTGTCTTCGGACACTGAGAAGGATCTTCTTAGGGATGATCCCGAGGAGGAGTCTACTCTGCCTCCCAAAGAAGAAGATTAAGTCGAGTCGGAGTCCCTTCCGCCTGTGCTGGCACTGGAGCCGACACCTTCTACGTCTTCTGCTCCTACCCTTCCATTGGACAACATGAGCCAGGCAATTTTGGCTCATATCATGGCGCTGATGGAGAATATCCGCAAGCAAGGCAAAGCAAGGGAAGCGAAGCTTGATAAAGTGCTCCGTGAAGCACGTATCACCGCCTCCCGAGGGTCATACAAGCGACTTAGAATCCAAGACCTCCCACCCTGCTCCGAGACGAATCCCCAGAGACTCGCAGAGTATATTACGATTACCAATGGCAAGCTCTTCATCTCTGAGAAGATGGGAGCCGTCCCCTTAGACGACATCCAGTTCTGGCTAAGCTTCAATGCTTACCCTGACTTCTTCATTCGACTGAAGCATGAGCCAGCTCCAAAAGAGGAGACGGAACCGAAGGTACAGGCTCTCTTGTCGAGCAGCCTGAAGAAGGCGGGCTACTCAAACTCGAAAGTGTCTGCCTTGAGCAAGAAACACCCTTCCTTTCTTGCTCCTGCTTCAATAGCCTTCCCCTTTACGTCGAAGGCATTTAAAGCTGTTGCCAAGGCAGTGGAGCCAGGCAAACCATACCCTGCACTAGAGGAGTGTAGGCCTCTGTCGTTAGCCCTGCCCATGGAAGAGAAGGAATGGAAGGAAGTCCACCTAACCTTCTCAGTAGGAAAGTTGGATGCAGATATCGCGGGACGACAGTTCAGCGAAAATCTCCCTAAACTATCAGACTTTCTCTTGCGCAGGGAACAAGAGACGAAGGAGAGACTTGCTGCATCCCTATCCCTACATAACTGCATAGAGATATGTGCAGGCCAAAAAAGCACCCCAGACAGGCTCATGGTCCTGGCAAAAATGCATATGGCCATCGTAGTGAAGGACCTGTACGCTTTCATGAAGGCTAGGAGAGCCTGTAGAGAGTTTGTGTTTGCTGCAGTAACAGTGAAACACGAACCCAGGAAGCTGATATCTTCCAATATCTGGGGTAAAGACCTCTTCCCGAATGAAGTAGTCAAAGAGGTAGTGGAGAAAGCCACCATGGAGAATAGGAACCTTCTCCAGAAGTGGGGCATCTCGTCAGAGAGGAAGTCTTCCCTGGATGCGGGTCCTCAACCTAAAAGGAAGATGAAGAAACCTAGACTACCCTCTCGACCTGCCCAGCAACATCCTACAGTCACCATGACCGTGGTGCCCCAAGTGGTTACTCAACCACAGACTACTTTCCAAGTGATGCGTCAACAGCTGGTTGCCTAGTCACCAGCATTCAACCCTGGGTTTGAGAGGCAAACCACTACCTTTCGTCCGAAAGGTAAAGGATCCAGACGGGGCTCCTCAAGACATCCCTCACGAGATAGGGGAGGACGCGGTCGAGGAGGTAAACCCTCCGGACAACCGAAGCAATGAGATGCTTAAGGTAGGAGGGAGGCTTCAACACTTTCAGGATCGTTGGACCTTTGATCCCTGGGCCCACAGCCTAATCAAGAATGGACTAGGATGGAGATGGAACAAGTCTCCACCATCATTTCCTCAATTCTTCCAACACTCCATCCCCTTATTGGAAGAATATACCTTAGAACTCTTGAGCAAACAGGTTATAAGGAAAGCTTAGTCCATCAAATTCCAGGAAAGGCTGTTTTGTGTTCCCAAGAAGGACTCAGGCAAACTCAAAGTCAATCTGGACTTGTCGCCACTCAACAAGTTCATGGAGAACAGCAAGTTCAGGATGTTAACCCTTCAACACATAAGGACCCTGTTACCCAAAAGGGGCGTACACAGTCTCAATAGACCTGGCAGATGCTTACTGGTACCTCCCAGTCAGCCACCCCCTCTCCTCCTACCTAGGATTCAAGTTACAGAAGAAAAAGTATGTCTTTGGACTAAACATAGCCCCAAGGATCTTCACGGAACTTGCAGACGCAGTTGTTCAACAACCACTCCTAAAAGGTGTTCAGGTAGCAGCATACCTGGACAACTGGCTGGTGTGGGCAGCATCCAAGACGGCTTGTCTGCAAGCATCCAAGAAAGTGATCCAGTTCCTGGAACATCTGGGATTCAAGATCAACTTCAAGAAGTCTCGACTCTCCAGCTCAAGAGTTTCAATGACTGGGAATCCATTGGAACTTGATGTCACACCGCCTCTCCATTCCCCAGGGAAGAGGAGGGAGATCGCGGGGTCTGTCAAGAGACTACTGAAATCCGACAGGATCTCAAGACGCAAACACGAAAGAGTACTGGGCTCTCTCCAGTTTGCAACAGTAACAGACCCAGTGCTAAGAGCACAGCTGAAAGATGCGTCAGGAGTCTGGAGAAGATACGCATCAAACGCTCGAAGAGATCTACAAAGATCGATACCGACCTTACTACGATCACTTCTAAAGCCGTGGTCGAAGGTCAAGAGCCTAACGAGGACCGTACCCTTGCAACCACCTCCACCATCGGTGACCATCCGCACGGATGCCTCGACGGAAGGATGGGGAGGTCACTCCCATCAAAGGAAAGCCCAAGGGACTTGGTCATCCCTGTTCAAGACCTTTCACATCAATATTTTGGAGAACATGGCAGTCCTCTTGATGTTGAAAAAATTCTCCCCTCGCAGATCAGTCCACAACAGGCTGATTTTGGACAGCAAAGTGATAGTGAGATGTCTGAACCGACAAGGCTCGAGATTGCCCCACATCAACCATGTGATATTAGCCATCTTTCGTTTAGCAAAAAAGAAGAGATGGCACTTTAAGCAGTTCCCCTACAAGAGTTCCGCAATGTGATAGCGGACGCTCTATCCAGGCTAAAGCCAATAGAGTCAGAATGGTCCCTAGACGCAGACTCATTCTCCTTCATCTTGGAACAAGTTCCGGAACTGCAGATCGACCTCTTTGCGACGAGCGTCAACAAGAAACTACCTCGATATGTAGCCCCATACGAGGACCCTCTGGTGGAGGCGGCGGACGCCATGTCCCTCGATTGGAACGAATGGACCCAGATTTACCTGTTCTTTCCAATCAATCTCCTACTGAGATCCTTTAAGGGAACGGCAGCTCTAGTGGCCCCCAAGTGACCCAAGAGCAACTGGTTCCCTCTGGTGATGGAACTGAAGCTGAGGCTGGTCCCACTACCGAACCCAGCGCTCTCTCAACTGGTTCAGAAGTCGACTGTCTTCTTTTCATCACAGAGAACCCAAAACCTTCATCTCACGATTTTCTCGCCTTAGCGGTTAAGAAAAGATTTGGGATCTCAAAAGGCAGTATAGACTTCTTAGAAGAATACACGTCAAAGTCAACCAGAAGACAATATGAATCGTCTTGGAAAAAGTGGGTTGCTTTCGTTAAAGCAAAAAGACCGAAAGAAATCTCAATAGACTTCTATCTGTCCTTCTTCATCCACCTTCATGAACAAGGCCTGGCTGCCAACACGATAACTACGTGTAAGTCAGCCCTGACTAGACCTCTTCTATACGCCTTCTAAGTGGACCTGACGTACGAAATCTTTAACAAGATCATGAAGGCATGCGCTAGACTTTGACCTGTAGCCCCTCTGAAGCCCATTTCATGGTCCTTGGACAAGGTCCTACACTATGCTTTAACCTTGAACAATGAAGATTGTTCTCTTAAGGATCTAACCCAAAAAGTTATTTTCCTGTTCACTATAGCCTCAGGGGCTAGAGTTAGTGAAATAGTAGCCCTATCAAGAGACGAGGCCCGCATTCAGTTCACAGAAGCGGGAGAACTGAATCTCTTTCCTGATCCTACCTTTCTCGCCAAGAATGAGCTACCCACTTAGAGATGGGGTCCCTGTAGAATCTACCCTCTGAAGGAAGACGTCTCTCTGTGTCCAGTAGAATGTCTAAAGGTCTACTTCGAAGAACTTCAGACTTCAGGGGAAGACAGCTCTTCAAAGGAGAAACCTCAGGATCAAACTTATCCCTAAAACAACTAAGGGTGAAGCTCACCTACTTCATTCGCAGAGCGGATCCTGACAGTACACCCGCAGGTCATGATCCAAGAAAAATTGCTTCCTCACTGAACTTTTTTCAGTATATGGACTTCAAGCGTCTTTGCTCATATAATGGATGGAAGTCATCCGGAGTGTTTTACAAACACTATGCGAAGCAAGTGCACAAACTTAAGCATTACGTGGTGGCGGCAGGTAGTGTAGTAAAACCTGTTGTCCAGTGCTGCGATGAACAGTGAATTGATTGGGACTATCAATTAGGGTGAAAAGGTGTGGACACCTTCCAGTGCAATATCTTTTATGTGGGTTCACCATAGTGACACTAAGACTATTCAAAATCTGAGGTGTAGAATTATACATATGACACTTGTGCCGTGTGTACATTGTACATAGTGTTGATAGTATCCAACATTTACAGAAAATTATATTGAAAAATTTTTATCAAAATTTTCAATTTCATAGTGGCATTAATCCTTTCTTCCCTTTCAGATAGAAAACTTTATCTGTTCATGTTGTATTTATAATTCTCTTCTATATGTTACACTTGTTATCCCATTTACTCATTTAGCTTAAATAAATGATTAAGAGGGTGTAATTGCATCTTATTTCGCCCTGCAAATAGCACCATAAATGTAACCAGAGTTCTCTTACTTATTCACTTAAGTAAACTTCATATTATTGTATGAATACAAACAAATAGATCTAGTTGATGCTTATATTTGTTCCGACAATATATACAAACCTTGAGACCTTTGTATATCTAGTTGATACTTATGTTTGTTCCTACAATACATACAAAGCTTGAGACCCTTTTCTACCGTCTAGTACAACACTTCCTGCAGGGGGCAGGAAGCCCTAACATTGTTTCATGATTAGTGGTAATGACATATAATGGTAACGTCATATTTCTCAATGGTCCGGATGACCATAGAAAAAATTGTCCCAAGGTTAAGGCACCTATACAAATCCACAGATACAGTACTTTCAAGTAATTCTCTGGTAAACTTCCATCAGGACAACATGGCTTAAGCCCAAAAAAACGGATTTTGAAGCGAAGCGAGAAATCTATTTTTGGGTGAGATGGCCATGTTGTCCTGATGGACCTGTCCTCCTTTTCTATAAGAAAAGGCTTAGGCAAGATCCCTTCTGAAACTACTATATCTGTAGCATCATGCTCAATGCTACAAGGAATGAGCGCCATCTTGGAGCCATGTAATAGTATGGGAGGAAAGGTAACCTTTATAATGGCTCCCCTTCAGTTTCGTCACTTTTCTCCCTCGAAGCGAAAACGCTATTTAGGGTGAAGATTGCTATGTGTCGTATCAAGATATACTGTACGTCCCCTGATATTATGCGATATCCTTAAGAAAAATTTTAAGGATATTTGCGCCAGGAGTTAGAATTCTGGAGACCTAAGGTCAATTCTCTGGGAATATCACTGTAGCCAAATATCCGTTAGAAAGCTACCTAAGTGAACCTTCCATCAGGACGTCATGGCCATCTCACTCAAAAATAGATTTTTCGCTTTGCTTCAAAATCCGTTTAGTCATCACAAGGACTTACATTATCAACATTAAAAAAAAATGAATAAACATATGGGCCAAATTGCACAAAATATCTCCTATATCACAAATAGGAATTATTTCTCACTGTGGTATATCTGATATAAGAAAATCACTCATTTGATTTACGTACATAGGATTCTTCAAGAGTATAATTGTCTTTTTGCTTTATAATGTGTTTTATTTGATACTGAAGAATCCTATATTCCGTTTTCACATGCGAAAAAAAAAATTGAGTTGATGACTCTTTCCCTCATTTTGT